>NW_027475247.1:0-128868 GCF_051020985.1 Nomia melanderi | reverse complement strand
AACTATATAAAGCTATATAAAACTATGTAAAACTATATAAAACGCTATAAAACTATATAAAACTATATAAAACTAACAAAACTATATAAAACTATGTAAAACTATATAAAACTATATAAAGCTATATAAAACTATATAAAGCTATATAAAACTATATAAAACTAATAAAACTATATAAAACTATATAAAACTATATAAAACTCTATCGGACTATATAAAACTATATAAAAATAACAAAACTGTATAAAACTATGTAAAACTGTATAAAACTATATAAAACTATATAAAACAAATAAAACTATATAAAGCTATATAAAACTATGTAAAACTAATAAAACTATATAAAACTATATAAAACTATATAAAACGCTATAAAACTATATAAAACTATATAAAACTAACAAAACTATATAAAACTATGTAAAACTATATAAAACTATATAAAACTAACAATACTATATAAAACTACATAAAACTATATAAAACTATATAAAACTATATAAAACAAATAAAACTATATAAAACTATATAAAACTATATAAAACTAACAAAACTCTATAAAACTATATAAATCTATATAAAACTACATCAAACTATATAAAACTATATAAAACTAACAAAACTATATAAAGCTATATAAAACTATGTAAAACTAATAAAACTATATAAAACTATATAAAACTATATAAAACGCTATAAAACTATATAAAACTAACAAAACTATATAAAACTATGTAAAACTATATAAAACTATATAAAACTATATAAAACTATATAAAGCTATATAAAAACTATATAAAACTAATAAAACTATATAAAACTATATAAAACTATATAAAACTCTATGGAACTATATAAAACTATATAAAAATAACAAAACTATATAAAACTATGTAAAACTATATTTAACTATATAAAACTATATAAAACTGTATAAAACTCCATAAAACTCCATAATAGTATATAAAGCTATATGAAACTATATAAAACTATATAAAACTCTATAAAACTATATAAAACTATATAAAACTCTATAAAACTATATAAAACTATATAAAACTAACAAAACTATATAAAGCTATATAAAACTATGTAAAACTATATAAAACGCTATAAAACTATATAAAACTATATAAAACTAACAAAACTATATAAAACTATGTAAAACTATATAAAACTATATAAAGCTATATAAAACTATATAAAGCTATATAAAACTATATAAAACTAATAAAACTATATAAAACTATATAAAACTATATAAAACTCTATCGGACTATATAAAACTATATAAAAATAACAAAACTGTATAAAACTATGTAAAACTGTATAAAACTATATAAAACTATATAAAACAAATAAAACTATATAAAGCTATATAAAACTATGTAAAACTAATAAAACTATATAAAACTATATAAAACTATATAAAACGCTATAAAACTATATAAAACTATATAAAACTAACAAAACTATATAAAACTATGTAAAACTATATAAAACTATATAAAACTATATAAAACTATATAAAGCTATATAAAACTATATAAAACTAATAAAACTATATAAAACTATAAAAAACTATATAAAACTCTATAGAACTATATAAAACTATATAAAAATAACAAAACTATATAAAACTATGTAAAACTATATTTAACTATATAAAACTATATAAAACTGTATAAAACTCCATAAAACTCCATAATAGTATATAAAGCTATATGAAACTATATAAAACTATATAAAACTCTATAAAACTATATAAAACTATATAAAACTCTATAAAACTATATAAAACTATATAAAACTAACAAAACTATATAAAGCTATATAAAACTATGTAAAACTATATAAAACGCTATAAAACTATATAAAAACTATATAAAACTAACAAAACTATATAAAACTATGTAAAAACTATATAAAACTATATAAAGCTATATAAAACTATATAAAGCTATATAAAACTATATAAAACTAATAAAACTATATAAAACTATATAAAACTATATAAAACTCTATCGGACTATATAAAAGTATATAAAAATAACAAAACTGTATAAAACTATGTAAAACTGTATAAAACTATGTAAAACTATATAAAACTATATAAAACTATATAAAACTATATAAAAGTATATAAAACTATATAAAACTATACAAAACTATATAAAACAATATAAAACTAACAAAACTATATAAAACCATATAAAACTATACAAAACTAACAAAACTATATAAAACTATGTAAAACTATATAAAACTATATAAAACTATATAAAGCTCCATAAAACTCCATAAAACTATATAAAACTATATAAAACAATATAAAACTAACAATACTATATAAAACTACATAAAACTATATAAAACTATATAAAACTATATAAAACAAATAAAACTATATAAAACTATATAAAACTATATAAAACTATATAAAGCTATATAAAACTATATAAAACTAACAAAACTATATAAAACTATATAAAACTATATAAAACTATATAAAACTATATAAAGCTATATAAAACTATATAAAACTAATAAAACTATATAAAACTATATAAAACTATATAAAACTATATAAAACTATATAAAACTATATAAAAATATACAAAACTATATAAAACAATATAAAACTAACAAAACTATATAAAACTATGTAAAACTATATTTAACTATATAAAACTATATAAAACTGTATAAAACTCCATAAAACTCCATAATAGTATATAAAGCTATATAAAAACTACATAAAACTATATAAAACTCTATAAAACTATATAAAACCCTATAAAACTATATAAAACTATATAAAACTAACAAAACTATATAAAACTACATAAAACTATATAAAACTAACAAAACTATATAAAACTATATAAAAATATATAAAACTAATAAAACTATATAAAACTATATAAAACTATATAAAACTATATAAAACTCTATAGAAGTATATAAAACTATATAAAAATAACAAAGCTGTATAAAACTATGTAAAACTATATAAAACTATATAAAACCATATAAAACTATATAAAACTATATAAAACTATATAAAACTAATAAAACTATATAAAGCTATGTAAAACTCTATAAGACTATATACAACTATATAAAACTAACAAAACTATATAAAACTATATAAAACTATATAAAACTATATAAAACTAACAATACTATATAAAACTACATAAAACTATATAAAACTATATAAAACTATATAAAACTATATAAAACAAATAAAACTATATAAAACTATATAAAACTATATAAAACTAACAAAACTCTATAAAACTATATAAATCTATATAAAACTACATCAAGCTATATAAAACTATATAAAACTAACAAAACTATATAAAGCTATATAAAACTATGTAAAACTAATAAAACTATATAAAACTATATAAAACTATATAAAACGCTATAAAACTATATAAAACTATATAAAACTAACAAAACTATATAAAACTATGTAAAACTATATAAAACTATATAAAACTATATAAAACTATATAAAGCTATATAAAACTATATAAAACTAATAAATCTATATAAAACTATATAAAACTATATAAAACTCTATAGAACTATATAAAATTATATAAAAATAACAAAACTATATAAAACTATGTAAAACTATATTTAACTATATAAAACTATATAAAACTGTATTAAACTCCATAAAACTCCATAATAGTATATAAAACTATATGAAACTATATAAAACTATATAAAACTCTATAAGACTATATAAAACTATATAAAACTCTATAAAACTATATAAAAATATATAAAACTAACAAAACTATATAAAGCTATATAAAACTATGTAAAACTATATAAAACGCTATAAAACTATATAAAACTATATAAAACTAACAAAACTATATAAAACTATGTAAAACTATATAAAACTATATAAAGCTATATAAAACTATATAAAGCTATATAAAACTATATAAAACTAATAAAACTATATAAAACTATATAAAACTATATAAAACTATATAAAACTCTATCGGACTATATAAAACTATATAAAAATAACAAAACTGTATAAAACTATGTAAAACTGTATAAAACTATGTAAAACTATATAAAACAATATAAAACTATATAAAACTATATAAAAGTATATAAAACTATATAAAACTATACAAAACTATATAAAACAATATAAAACTAACAAAACTATATAAAACTATGTAAAACTATATAAAACCATATAAACCTATACAAAACTAACAAAACTATATAAAACTATGTAAAACTATATAAAACTATATAAAACTATATAAAGCTCCATAAAACTCCATAAAAACTATATAAAACTATATAAAACAATATAAAACTAACAATACTATATAAAACTACATAAAACTATATAAAACTATATAAAACTATATAAAACAAATAAAACTATATAAAACTATATAAAACTATATAAAACTAACAGAACTCTATAAAACTATATAAATCTATATAAAACTACATCAAACTATATAAAACTATATAAAACTAACAAAACTATATAAAGCTATATAAAACTATGTAAAACTAATAAAACTATATAAAAATATATAAAACTATATAAAACGCTATAAAACTATATAAAACGCTATAAAACTATATAAAACTATATAAAACTAACAAAACTATATAAAACTATGTAAAACTATATAAAACTATATAAAGCTATATAAAACTATATAAAGCTATATAAAACTATATAAAACTAATAAAACTATATAAAACTATATAAAACTATATAAAACTATATAAAACTCTATCGGACTATATAAAACTATATAAAAATAACAAAACTGTATAAAACTATGTAAAACTGTATAAAACTATGTAAAACTATATAAAACAATATAAAACTATATAAAACTATATAAAAGTATATAAAACTATATAAAACTATACAAAACTATATAAAACAATATAAAACTAACAAAACTATATAAAACTATGTAAAACTATATAAAACCATATAAACCTATACAAAACTAACAAAACTATATAAAACTATGTAAAACTATATAAAACTATATAAAACTATATAAAGCTCCATAAAACTCCATAAAACTATATAAAACTATATAAAACAATATAAAACTAACAATACTATATAAAACTACATAAAACTATATAAAACTATATAAAACTATATAAAACAAATAAAACTATATAAAACTATATAAAACTATATAAAACTAACAGAACTCTATAAAACTATATAAATCTATATAAAACTACATCAAACTATATAAAACTATATAAAACTAACAAAACTATATAAAGCTATATAAAACTATGTAAAACTAATAAAACTGTATAAAAATATATAAAACTATATAAAACGCTATAAAACTATATAAAACTATATAAAGCTATATAAAACTATATAAAACTAACAAAACTATATAAAACTATATAAAACTATATAAAACTATATAAAACTATATAAAGCTATATAAAACTATATAAAACTAATAAAACTATATAAAACTATATAAAACTATATAAAACTATATAAAACTATATAAAACTATATAAAACTATATAAAAATATACAAAACTATATAAAACAATATAAAACTAACAAAACTATATAAAACTATGTAAAACTATATTTAACTATATAAAACTATATAAAACTGTATAAAACTCCATAAAACTCCATAATAGTATATAAAGCTATATAAAACTACATAAAACTATATAAAACTCTATAAAACTATATAAAACCCTATAAAACTATATAAAACTATATAAAACTAAAACTATATAAAACTACATAAAACTATATAAAACTAACAGAACTATATAAAACTATATAAAAATATATAAAACTAATAAAACTATATAAAACTATATAAAACTATATAAAACTATATAAAACTCTATAGAAGTATATAAAACTATATAAAAATAACAAAGCTGTATAAAACTATGTAAAACTATATAAAACTATATAAAACCATATAAAACTATATAAAACTATATAAAACTATATAAAAGTATATAAAACTATATAAAACTATACAAAACTATATAAAACAATATAAAACTAACAAAACTATATAAAACTATGTAAAACTATATAAAACCATATAAACCTATACAAAACTAACAAAACTATATAAAACTATGTAAAACTATATAAAACTATATAAAACTATATAAAGCTCCATAAAACTCCACAAAACTATATAAAACTATATAAAACTATATAAAACTAACAATACTATATAAAACTACATAAAACTATATAAAACTATATAAAACTATATAAAACTAACTAACAGAACTCTATAAAACTATATAAATCTATATAAAACTACATCAAACTATATAAAACTATATAAAACTAACAAAACTATATAAAGCTATATAAAACTATGTAAAACTAATAAAACTATATAAAACTATATAAAACTATATAAAACGCTATAAAACTATATAAAACTATATAAAACTAACAAAACTATATAAAACTATGTAAAACTATATAAAACTATATAAAACTATATAAAACTATATAAAGCTATATAAAACTATATAAAACTAATAAATCTATATAAAACTATATAAAACTATATAAAACTCTATAGAACTATATAAAACTATATAAAAATAACAAAACTATATAAAACTATGTAAAACTATTTTTAACTATATAAAACTATATAAAACTGTATAAAACTCCATAAAACCTCCATAATAGTATATAAAGCTATATGAAACTATATAAAACTATATAAAACTCTATAAAACTATATAAAACTATATAAAACTCTATAAAACTATATAAAAATATATAAAACTAACAAAACTATATAAAGCTATATAAAACTATGTAAAACTATATAAAACGCTATAAAACTATATAAAACTATATAAAACTAACAAAACTATATAAAACTATGTAAAACTATATAAAACTATATAAAGCTATATAAAACTATATAAAGCTATATAAAACTATATAAAACTAATAAAACTATATAAAACTATATAAAACTATATAAAACTCTATCGGACTATATAAAACTATATAAAAATAACAAAACTGTATAAAACTATGTAAAACTGTATAAAACTATGTAAAACTATATAAAACTATATAAAACTATATAAAGCTCCATAAAACTCCATAAAACTATATAAAACTATATAAAACTATATAAAACTAACAATACTATATAAAACTACATAAAACTATATAAAACTATATAAAACTATATAAAACAAATAAAACTATATAAAACTATATAAAACTAACAGAACTCTATAAAACTATATAAATCTATATAAAACTACATCAAACTATATAAAACTATATAAAACTAACAAAACTATATAAAGCTATATAAAACTATGTAAAACTAATAAAACTATATAAAAATATATAAAACTATATAAAACGCTATAAAACTATATAAAACCATATAAAGCTATATAAAACTATATAAAACTAATAAAACTATATAAAACTATATAAAACTATATAAAACTATATAAAACTATATAAAAATATACAAAACTATATAAAACAATATAAAACTAACAAAACTATATAAAACTATGTAAAACTATATTTAACTATATAAAACTATATAAAACTGTATAAAACTCCATAAAACTCCATAATAGTATATAAAGCTATATAAAACTACATAAAACTATATAAAACTCTATAAAACTATATAAAACCCTATAAAACTATATAAAACTATATAAAACTAACAAAACTATATAAAACTACATAAAACTATATAAAACTAACAAAACTATATAAAACTATATAAAAATATATAAAACTAATAAAACTATATAAAACAATATAAAACTATATAAAACTATATAAAACTCTATAGAAGTATATAAAACTATATAAAAATAACAAAGCTGTATAAAACTATGTAAAACTATATAAAACTATATAAAACCATATAAAACTATATAAAACTATATAAAACTATATAAAACTAATAAAACTATATAAAGCTATGTAAAACTCTATAAGACTATATACAACTATATAAAACTAACAAAACTATATAAAATTATATAAAACTATATAAAACTATATAAAACTAACAATACTATATAAAACTACATAAAACTATATAAAACTATATAAAACTATATAAAACAAATAAAACTATATGAAACTATATAAAACTATATAAAACTAACAAAACTCTATAAAACTATATAAATCTATATAAAACTACATCAAACTATATAAAACTATATAAAACTAACAAAACTATATAAAGCTATATAAAACTATGTAAAACTAATAAAACTATATAAAACTATATAAAACTATATAAAACTATATAAAACTAACAAAACTATATAAAACTATGTAAAACTATATAAAACTATATAAAACTATATAAAACTATATAAAGCTATATAAAACTATATAAAACTAATAAAACTATATAAAACTATATAAAACTATATAAAACTCTATAGAACTATATAAAACTATATAAAAATAACAAAACTATATAAAACTATGTAAAACTATATTTAACTATATAAAACTATATAAAACTGTATAAAACTCCATAAAACGCTATAAAACTATATTAAACTATATAAAACTATAAAAAAATGTATAAAATTATATAAATCTAATAAAACTATATAACAACTATATAGAATTATGTAAAACTATATAACAACTATAGAGAATTATATAAAACTCTATAAAACTAATAAAACCATATAAAACTATATAAAACTAATAAAACTATATAAATCTATATAAAACTAATAAAACTATATAAAACTGGTAAAACTACTTGAAACTATGTAAAACTATATACAGCAATATAAAACTATATATACAGAAGCTTTCAAAAATACATAAAACTGTATAAATCTATATAAATCTATATAAAACTAACAAAACTATATAGAACTACGAAAATTACATGAAACTATGTAAAACTATATAAAACTATATAAAACTATATAACACTATATAAAACTATATAAAACTATATAAAACTATACAAAACTGTATAAAACTATATAAAACTATATAAATCTATATAAACCTAATAAAACTATATAATACTACTAAAACTACATGAAACTATGTAAAACTATATAAAACTATATAAAACTAATAAACCTATATAAAGCTATATAAAGTTAAATAAAACTAATAAAATTAATAGAACTACTGAAACTATATAGAATTATGTAAAGTTATATAAAACAATATAAAACTAATTAAACTTTATGAATCTATATAAAACTATAAAAAACTGTATAAAACTATATAAAACTAATAAAACTATATAAAACTATATAAAACAATATAAAACTATATAAGACTATATAAAACTATATAAAACTATATAGAACTGTATAAAACTATATATAACTAATAAAACTAATAAAACTATATAAAACTATATAAAACTATATAAAACTATATAAAACTAATAAAACTATATAAAAGCATATTAAACTATAAGGTGCAATATAAAACTAATAACACTATATAAAACTATATAAAACCATATTAAACTATATGGAGCAATATAAAACTGATAAAACTGTATGAAACTATGTTAAACTATATAAAACTATTTAAAACTGTATAATACTATATAAGACTATACGAAAACAAATGAAACTATATAAAACTACTAAAACTACATGAAACTATGTAAAACTATATTAAACTATATAAAACTATATAAAACTATATAAAACTATATAATACTACATAAAACTATATAAAACTATATAAAACTATACAAAACTGTATAAAACTATAAAATACTATACGAAACTATATAAAACTATATAAAACTAATAAAATTATATAAAACTATATAATACTATATAAAACTGTATAAAACTATATAAAACTATATAAAAATATACAAATCTGTATAAAATTATATAAAACCGTATAAAACTATGTAAAACTATATAAAACTAAATAAAACTGTATAAAACTATATAAAACTATATAAAACTCTATAAAACTGTATAAAACCATATAAAACTAATAAAACTGTATAAAACTGTATAAAACTGTATAAATCTATATAAAACTATATAAAACTAACAAAACTATATGAAACTATGTAAAACTATATGAAACTATATAAAACCATATAAAACTATATAAAACTATGTAAAACTACATAAAACTAACAAAACTATATAAAACTATATAAAAATATATAATAGTATATAAAACTATATAAAACTATGTTAAGCTATATGGAACAATATAAAACTAATGAAACAATATGAAACTATGAAAAACTATATAAAACTATTAAAAACTTTATAATACTATATAAAACTAATTAAACTATGTAAAATTATGTAATACTGTATAAAATTATATGAAAATATATGAAACTATATAAAACTATATACAACAATATAAAACTATATAAAACAATATAAAACTATATAAAACTATATAAAACTATATAAAACTATATAAAACTATATAAAACTAATAAAACTATATGAAACTATGTAAAACTGTATAAATCTGATAAAACTATATAAAACTATATAAGACTTCAAAAAACTATATAGAACAATATAAAACTATATAATACTATATAAAACTAATAAAACTATATAATTCTGTATAAAACTATATAAAAATATATAAAACTAATAAAACTATATAAAACTATATAACACTATATAAAACTGTATAAAACTGTATAAAACTATATAAAACTATATAGAACTATATAAAACTATATAAGATTAAGAAGACTATACAAAACAATATAAAACTATATGGAACTATATAAAACTATGTAAGACTATATAAATCTATATAAAACTATAAAAAAATATATAAAATTATATAAATCTAATAAAATTATATAAAACTATATAAAGCTATATAAAACAATATAAAAAAAATAAAACTGTATAAAACTATATAAAACAATACGGAAATATATAAAACTAATAAAACTGTATAAATCTATATAAAACTATATAAAACTATGTAAAACTATATAAAACTGTATAAAAATATATAAAACTATATAGAACAATATAAAACTATATAAAACTATATAAAACTATATAAAACTATATAAAACTATATAAAACTATATAAAACTATATAAAACTATACAAAACTGTATAAAACTATATAAAACTGTATAAATCTATATAAAACTATATAAAACTATATAGAACTATATAAAACTATATAAAACTATATAAAGCTAAATAAAACTATATAAAACTATATAAAACTATATAAAACTATATAAAACTAAAAAAACTATATAAAACTATATAAAAGCATATTAAACTATAAGGTGCAATATAAAACTAATAAAACTATATAAAACTATATAAAACCATATTAAACTATATGGAGCAATATAAAACTGATAAAACTATATGAAACTATGTTAAACTATATAAAACTATTTAAAACTGTATAATACTATATAAGACTATACGAAAACAAATGAAACTATATAAAACTACTAAAACTACATGAAACTATGTAAAACTATATTAAACTATATAATACTATATAAAACTATATAAAACTATATAATACTACATAAAACTATATAAAACTATATAAAACTATACAAAACTGTATAAAATTATAAAATACTATATGAAACTATATAAAACTATATAAAACTAAGAAAATTATATAAAACTATATAATACTATATAAAACTGTATAAAACTATATAAAACTATATAAAAATATACAAATCTGTATAAAATTATATAAAACCGTATAAAACTATGTAAAACTATATAAAACTAAATAAAACTGTATAAAACTATATAAAACTATATAAAACTCTATAAAACTGTATAAAACTATATAAAACTAATAAAACTGTATAAAACTGTATAAAACTGTATAAAACTATATAAAACTATATAAAACTAACAAAACTATATGAAACTATGTAAAACTATATAAAACTATATAAAACTATATAAAACTATATAAAACTATGTAAAACTACATAAAACTAACAAAACTATACAAAACTATATAAAAATATATAATATTATATAAAACTATATAAAACTATGTTAAGCTTTATGGAACAATATAAAACTAATAAAACAATATGAAACTATGAAAAACTATATAAAACTATTAAAAACTTTATAATACTATATAAAACTAATTAAACTATGTAAAATTATGTAATACTGTATAAAACTATATGAAAATATATGAAACTATATAAAACTATATACAACAATATAAAACTATATAAAAGTATATAAAACTATATAAAACTATATAAAACTATATAAAACTAATAAAACTATATGAAACTATGTAAAACTGTATAAAACTGATAACACTATATAAAACTATATAAGACTTCAAAAAACTATATAGAACAATATAAAACTATATAATACTATATAAAACTAATAAAACTATATAATTCTGTATAAAACTATATAAAAATATATAAAACTAATAAAACTATATAAAACTATATAACACTATATAAAACTGTATAAAACTATATAAAACTATATAGAACTATATAAAACTATATAAGATTAATAAGACTATACAAAACTATATAAAACTATATGAAACTATATAAAACTATGTAAGACTATATAAATCTATATAAAACTATAAAAAAATATATAAAATTATATAAATCTAATAAAATTATATAAAACTATATAAAGCTATATAAAACAATATAAAAAAAATAAAACTGTATAAAACTATATAAAACAATACGGAAATATATAAAACTAATAAAACTGTATAAATCTATATAAAACTATATAAAACTATGTAAAACTATATAAAACTGTATAAAAATATATAAAACTATATAGAACAATATAAAACTATATAAAACTATATAAAACTATATAAAACTATATAAAACTATATAAAACTATACAAAACTGTATAAAACTATATAAAACTGTATAAATCTATATAAACCTAATAAAACTATATAAAACTACTAAAACTACATGAAACTATGTAAAACTATATAAAACTATATAAAACTAATAAACCTATATAAAGCTATATAAAGCTAAATAAAACTAATAAAATTAATAAAACTACTAAAACTATATAGAATTATGTAAAGTTATATAAAAGTATATACAACTAATTAAACTATGTGAACCTATATAAAAATATATAAAACTATATAAAACTATATAAGACAATATAAAACGATATAAAACTATATAGAACTGTATATAACTATATATAACTAATAAAACTAATAAAACTATATAAAACTATATAAAACTATATAAAATTATATAAAACTAATAAAACTATATAAAACTATATAAAAGCATATTAAACTATATGGTGCAATATAAAACTAATAAAACTATATAAAACTATATAAAACCATATTAAACTATATGGAGCAATATAAAACTGATAAAACTATATGAAACTATGTTAAACTATTTAAAACTATTTAAAACTGTATAATACTATATAAGACTATACGAAAAATATCGAAACTATATAAAACTACTAAAACTACATGAAACTATGTTAAAACTATATTAAACTATATAAAACTATATAAAACTATATAAAACTAATGAAATTGTATAGAACAATATAATACTATGTATAACTATATAAAACTACATAAAACTATATAAAACCATATTAAACTATGTGGAGCAATATAAAACTAATAAAACTATATGAAACTATGTTAAACTATATAAAACTATTCAAAACTGTATAATACTATATAAAACTATACGAAAACAAATAAAACTATATAAAACTACTAAAACTACATGAAACTATGTAAAACTATATTAAAATATATAAAACTATATAAAACTATATAAAACTATATAAAACTATATAAAACTAATTAAACTATATAAAACTATATATAACTATATAAAACTATATAAAACAATATAAAACTATATAAAACATTATAAAACGGTATGAAACTATATGAAACTAATAAAACTATATAAAACTATATGAAACTAATAAAACTATATAAAACTATATAAAACTATATAACACTAAGAAGACCATATAAAACTATATAGTACTATATAAAACTATATAAAACTATATAAAACTATATAAAACTATATAAAACTAACAAAACTATATAAAACTATGTAAAACTATATAAAACTATATAAAACTATATAAAACTATATAAAACTATATATAACTATATAAAACTATATAAAACTATACAAAACTAACTAAACTATATAAAACTATATAAAACTACATAAAACTAACAAAACTATATAAAACGATATAAAACTATATAATACTACATAAAACTATATAAAACTATATAAAACTATATGAAACTCATAAAACTATATAAAACTATATAAAACTGTATAAAACTATATAAAACTATATAACACTAAGAAAACTATATAAAACTATATAGTACTGTATAAAACTATATAAAACTATATAAAACTATATAAAACTAACAAAGCTATATAAAACTATATAACTATATAAAAGTATATAAAACAATATAAAACTATATAAAACTATATAGTACTATATAAAACTATATAAAACTATATAAAACTATATAAAACTAACAAAGCTATATAAAACTATGTAACTATATAAAAGTATATAAAACAATGTAAAACTATATAAAACATTATAAAACGGGATAAAACTATATAATACTGTATAAAACTATATAAAACTATATAAAGCTATATAAAACTGTATAAAACTATATAGAACTATATAAAACTATATTAAACTATATGAAACTATGTAAGACTATATAAATCTATATAAAAGTATAAAAAAATATATAAAATTATATAAATCCAATAAAACTATATAACAACTATATAGAATTATGTAAAACTATATAACAACTATATAGAATTATATAAAACTCTATAAAACTAATAAAACCATATAAAACTATATAAAACTAATAAAACTATATAAATCTATGTTCAACTAATAAAACCATATAAGACTATACAAAACTGTATAAAACTATATTAAACTATATAAATCTATATAAACCTAATAAAACTATATAAAACTACTAAAACTACATGAAACTATGTAAAACTATATAAAACTATATAAAACTAATAAACCTATATAAGGCTATATAAAGCTAAATAAAACTAATAATATTAATAAAACTACTAAAAATATATAGAATTATGTAAAGCTATATAAAACTATATAAAACTAATTAAACTATATGAATCTATATAAAACTATAAAAAACTGTATAAAACTATATAAAACTCATAAAACTATATATAACTATATAAAACTATATAAAACTATATAATACTAATAAAACTATATAAAACTATATAACTATATAAAAGTATATAAAACAATATAAAACTATATAAAACATTATAAAACGGGATAAAACTATATAAAACTGTATAAAACTATATAAAACTATATAAAACTATATAAAACTATATAAAACTATATAAAACTATGTAAAACTATATAAAACTAACAAAACTATATAAAACTATATAAAACTAACAAAACTATATAAAACTATATAAAACTATATAAAACTGACAAAACTATATAAAACTATATAAAACTATATAAAACTATATAAAACTATATAAAACTATATAAAACTATATAAAACTAACAAAACTATATAAAACTATATAAAACTAACAAAACTATATAAAACTATATAAAACTTTATAAAACTGACAAAACTATATAAATCTATATATAAAACTATATAAAACAAATAAAACTATATAAAGCAATATAAAATTCTATAAAACTATATAAAACGATATAAAGCTGTATAAAACTATATTAAACCGTATAAAACTACATAAAACTATATAAAATTGTATAGAACAATATAAAAATATATAAATCTATATAATACTATTAAAACTAAATAAAACTATATAATACTGTGTAAAACTATATAAAACTATATAAAGCTACATAAAACTGTATAAAACTATATAGAGCTATATAAAACTATATAAAATTAATAAGCCTATATAAAAATATAAAACTATATTAAACTATATAAAACTATAAAAAAATATATAAAATTATATAAATCTAATAAAACTATATAACAACTATATAGAATTATATAAAACTCTATAAGACTAATTAAACTATATAAAACTAATAAAACTGTATAAATCTATATAAAACTAATAAAACTGTATAAAACTACGATAATTACATGAAACTATGTAAAACAATATAAAACTATATAAAACTATATAAAACTATATAAAACTATATAAAACTCTATAGAACTATATAAAACTATATAAAAATAACAAAACTTTATAAAACTATGTAAAACTGTATAAAAACTATGTAAAACTATATAAAACTATATAAAACTATATAAAACTATATAAAACTATATAAAACTATATAAAACTATATAAAACTATATAAAACTATATAAAACTATACAAAACTAACAAAACTATAAAAAGCTATATAAAACTACATAAAACTAACAAAACTATATAAAACTATATAAAACTATATTAAACTATATAAAACTAACAATACTATATAAAACTATATAAAACTATATAAAACTATGTAAAACTATATAATACTATATAAAACTATATAATACCATATAAAACTATATAAAACTATATAGTACTATATAAAACTATATAAAACTATATGACACAAACAAGAGTATATAAAACTATATATAACTATATAAATCCATATAAAACCATATAAAACAATATAAAACTATATAAAACATTATAAAACTGTATAAAACTATATAAAACTGTATAAAACTATATAAAACTATATAAAACTATATAAAACTATATAAAACTATATAAAACTAACAAAACTATATAAAACTATGTAAAACTATATAAAACTATATAAAACTATATAAAGCTATATAAAACTATATAATACTAATAAAACTATATAAAACTATATAAAACTCGATAAAACAATATAAAACTATATAAAACTATATAAAACTATATAAAACTAATAAAACTGTATAAAACTATATAAAACTGTATAAAACTATATAAAACTATATAAAACTAACAAAACTATATGAAACTATGTAAAACTGTATAAAACTATATAAAACAATATAAAACTATATAAAACTATATAAAACATTATAAAACTGTATAAAACTGTATAAAACTATATAAAGCTATATAAAACTATATAAAGCTATATAAATCTATATAAAACCATTTAAAACTGTATAAAACTAAATAAAACTATATAAAACTATGTAAAACTATATAAAACTATATAAACTATATAAAACTATATAAAACTCCTTAAAACTCCATAATAGTATATAAAACTATATAAAACTATATAAAACAATATAAAACTATATAAAACTAACAAAACTGTATAAAACTATATAAAACTATATGAAGCTATATAAAACTATATAAAAATATGTAAAACTAACAAAACTATACAAACCTATATAAAACTCTATAGAACTATATAAAACTATATAAATCTATACAAAACTAACAAAACTATATAAAACTATATAAAACTATATAATACCATATAAAACTATATAAAAATATAAAAAGCGATAGAAAACTATATAAAAGAATGTAAAACTATATAAAACTATAAATAATTAATAAAATTATGTAAAACTAGAAAAAACTATATAATACTATATAAAACTACATAAAATTATATAAATCTATATAAAACTATATAAAACTATATAAAACTATATAAAATTCTACAAAACTATATAAAACTATATAAAACTATTTAAAGCTCTATAAAACTAATAAAACTACATAAAACTATATAAAAGCATATAAAACTACATAAAACTATATAAGACCATATAAAACTAAGAAAACTATACGAAACTATACAAAACTCTATAAAACTATATAAAAATGTTTAAAACTAAATAAAACTATATAAAACTATATAAAACTTCATAAAACTCTATAAAACTATATAATACTATATAAAACTATATAAAACTATATCAAACTATATAAAACTATATAAAACTCTATAAAACTATATAACACTATATTAAACTATATAAAACTATATAAAACTATATAAAACAATATAAAACTATATGAAACTATATAAAACTGGGTAAAACTAATAAAACTATATAAAACTATAAAAAACTATATAAAACTATATAAAACTATATGAAACTATATAAAACTGGGTAAAACTAATAAAACTATATAAAACTATAAAAAACTATATAAAACTATATAAAACTATATAAAACTAACAAAACTATATCAAAGTAACAAAACTATATGAAACTATATAAAACTACATAAAACTCTATAAAACTATGTAACACTATATAAAACTATATAAAACTATATAAAACTATATAAAACAATATAAAACTATATAAAACTATATAAAACATTATAAAACTGTATAAAACTATATAAAACTGTATAAAACTGTATAAAACTATATAAAACTATATAAAACTATATAAAACTATATAAAACTAATAAAACTATATAAAACTATATAAAACTTTATAAAACTAACAAAACTATATAAAACTATATAAAACTATATAAAAACTATATAAAACTATATAAAACTATACAAAACTATATAAAACTGTATAATACTATATAAAACTATATAAAGCTATAATAAAACTAATAAAACTAATAAAACTAATAAAACTATATAAAGCTATACAAAACTATATAAAAGTATGTAAAACTATATAAAACTATGTAAAACATTATAAAGCTATATGAAACTATATAAAACTCTATAAAACTATATAAAACTATATAAAACTATATAAACCTAACAAAACTATATAAAACTATATAAAACTATATAAAACTATATAAAACTCTATAAAACTATATAAAATTATATAAAACCAACAAAACTATATAAAACTATATAAAACTCTATAAAACTATATAAAACAACATAAAACTGATAAAACTAATAAAACTATATAAAACTATATAATACTATATAAAACTATATATAACTATATAAAACTAACAAAACTATATCAAAGTAACAAAACTATATGAAACTATATAAAACTACATAAAACTCTATAAAACTATATAACACTATATAAAACTATATAAAACTATATAAAACTATATAAAACAATATAAAACTATATAAAACTATATAAAACATTATAAAACTGTATAAAACTATATAAAACTGTATAAAACTGTATAAAACTATATAAAACTATATAAAACTATATAAAACTATATAAAACTAATAAAACTATATAAAACTATATAAAACTTTATAAAACTAACAAAACTATATAAAACTATATAAAACTATATAAAACTATATAAAACTATATAAAACTATACAAAACTATAGGAAACTCTATAAAACTATATAACACTATATAAAGCTAACAAAACTATATAAAACTATATAAAACTATATAAAACTAATAAAACTATATAAAACTAATATAAAACTAGATAAAACTATTTAGAACTATATAAAACTATATAAAACTGTATAATACTATATAAAACTATATAAAGCTATAATAAAACTAATAAAACTAATAAAACTAATAAAACTATATAAAGCTATACAAAACTATATAAAAGTATGTAAAACTATATAAAACTATGTAAAACATTATAAAGCTATATGAAACTATATAAAACTCTATAAAACTATATAAAACTATATAAAACTATATAAACCTAACAAAACTATATAAAACTATATAAAACTATATAAAACTATATAAAACTCTATAAAACTATATAAAATTATATAAAACCAACAAAACTATATAAAACTATATAAAACTCTATAAAACTATATAAAACAACATAAAACTGATAAAACTAATAAAACTATATAAAACTATATAATACTATATAAAACTATATATAACTATATAAAACTAACAAAACTATATAAAACTCTATAAAACTATATAAAACTATATAAAACTATATAAAACTATATAAAACTATATAAAACTATCCAAAAATATATATAAAACTATATAAAACTGTATATAGCTATATAAAACTAATAAAACTATGTAAAACTATATAAAACTATATAACACTATATAAAACTATATAAAACTATATAAAACTATATAAAACAATATAAAACTATATAAAACTATATAAAACATTATAAAACTGTATAAAACTATATAAAACTGTATAAAACTGTATAAAACTATATAAAACTATATAAAACTATATAAAACTATATAAAACTAATAAAACTATATAAAACTATATAAAACTTTATAAAACTAACAAAACTATATAAAACTATATAAAACTATATAAAACTATATAAAACTATATAAAACTATACAAAACTATAGGAAACTCTATAAAACTATATAACACTATATAAAGCTAACAAAACTATATAAAACTATATAAAACTATATAAAACTAATAAAACTATATAAAACTATATAAAACTAGATAAAACTATTTAGAACTATATAAAACTATATAAAACTGTATAATACTATATAAAACTATATAAAGCTATAATAAAACTAATAAAACTAATAAAACTAATAAAACTATATAAAGCTATACAAAACTATATAAAAGTATGTAAAACTATATAAAACTATGTAAAACATTATAAAGCTATATGAAACTATATAAAACTCTATAAAACTATATAAAACTATATAAAACTATATAAACCTAACAAAACTATATAAAACTATATAAAACTATATAAAACTATATAAAACTCTATAAAACTATATAAAATTATATAAAACCAACAAAACTATATAAAACTATATAAAACTCTATAAAACTATATAAAACAACATAAAACTGATAAAACTAATAAAACTATATAAAACTATATAATACTATATAAAACTATATATAACTATATAAAACTAACAAAACTATATAAAACTCTATAAAACTATATAAAACTATATAAAACTATATAAAACTATATAAAACTATATAAAACTATCCAAAAATATATATAAAACTATATAAAACTGTATATAGCTATATAAAACTAATAAAACTATGTAAAACTATATAAAACTATATAAAACTAATAAAACCTGATAAAACTATATAAAACTATATACAACTATATAAAACTATATAAAACTATAAAAAACTATATAAAACTAACAAAACTACATAAACCAATATAAAACTCTATAGAACAATATAAAAGTATATAAAACTGTATAAAACTGTATAAAACTATATAAAATTATATAAAACTATATAAAACTATATAAAACTACATAAAACTAATAAAACTATATAAAACTATATAAAACTTTATAAAACTAACAAAACTATATAAAACTATATAAAACCATATAAAACTATATAAAACTATACAAACGTATGGGAAACTCTATAAAAGTATATAACACTATATAAAACTATATAAAACTATATAAAACTATATAAAACTATATAAAGCTATATAAGACGATATCAAACTATATACAACTATTTAAAACTATATAAAACTATATAAAATTATGTAAAACTATATAAAACAAATAAAAGTATATAAAACTATATAAAACCATACAATACTATATAAAACTACACAAAACTTTATAATGATATATATAACAGATTAACACAATGTAAAATGTAAAATACAATAAAAAAGAATGCAAAACAATGTAAAACCGCGTAAAACTACATAATGCTCTAGAAACGTGTATAATACTACATAAGACTGTATAAAATTCTATAGAACTATAATATACTATACAAAACTGTATAAACTGTATAAAATTATATAAAACTCGTATAACACAGTTCCAGATCGTTTCTCGGAATTATGGTTAATATCAACGTGAGCTCGCGTAACACAGATCCAGATCGCCTCCCGGGCCGTACGGCTAATATGAACGCGTACTAGCATAACCCAAATCCAGATCGCTTCTCGCCCTTATGATTGCCATAAGCCCGAGAGGAGACCAGCATTTGTGTTATGAGTGCTAACATTGATCCTAGTAATAAGGCCGAGCAGCGATCTGGATGTGTGGTATGCGAGTACACTTTGGTCTTATCCATAACGCCGAGAACCGATCTGGATGTGCGTTATGCGAGTACACTTTGATCTTAGCCATAAGGCCGAGAAGCGGTCTGGGTTTGGGTTATTCAAGTACACTTTGCTCTTAGCCATAAAGCCGAGAAGCGATCTGGATGTGTGTTATGCGAGTACACTTTGATCCCCGCCATAAGGCAGAGAACCGATCGGGATGTGCGTTATGCGACATCACTTTGATTTTATCCATAACGCCGACACGCGATCTGGATGTGTGTTATTCGAGTACACTTTGATCTTAGCCATGAGGCCGTGAAGCGACCTTGATGCGTGTTATGCGAGTACACTTTGGTCTTATCCATAACGCCGAGAAGCGATCTGGATGTGCGTTATGCGAGTACACTTTGATCTTAGCCATAAGGCCGAGAAGCGGTCTGGGTTTGGGTTATTCAAGTACACTTTGATCTTAGCCATAAAGACGAGAAGCGATCTGGATGTGTGTTATGTCAGTACACTCTGATCTGAGCCATAAGCCCGAGTAGTGATCTGGATGTGTGTCATGTGAGTACACTATGATCTTAGCCATAAAGCCGAGCAGCGATCTGGATTTGGGATATTCGAGTACACTTTGATCATAGACATAAGGCGGAGACGCGTTCTGGATTTGGGTTATTCGAGTACAATTTGGTCTTAGCCATAAGGCCGGGAAACGATCTGGACGTGTGTTATGCGCGAGCACTTTGATCTTAGACGTAAGGCCGAGAAACGATATGGATGTGTGTTATGCGAGTACACTTTGGTCTTATCCATAAGGCCGAGAAGCGAGCTGGATGTGTGTTATGTGAGTACACTTTGATCTTAGCCATAAGGACGAGTAGCGATCAGGATTTTGGATATTCGAGTACACTTTGATGTTAGTCATTAGGCCGAGAAGCGATCAGGATGTGTGTTACGCGAGTACACTTTAATCTTAGCGATAAGAGAGAGAAGCGATCTGGTTGTGTCTTATGCGAGTACACTTTGATCTTAGCCATAAGTCTGAGAAGCGATCTGGATTTGGGTTATACGACTACACTTTGATCTTAGCCACATGGACAAGAAGCGATCTGGATGCGTGTTATGCGAGTAAACTCTGATCTTAGCCATACGGTCGAGAAGCGCTCTGGATATGGGTTATTCGAATACACGTTCATCGTAGCCATAATGTCCAGAAGCGATCTGGATGTGAGTTATAGGAGTACACTTTGATCTTACCCATAAGGACGGGAAGCGTTCTGAATGTGTGTTATAGGAATACACTTTGATCTTAGCCATAAGGCCGAGAAGCGATCAAGATTTGGGTTATTCGAGTACACTTTGATCTCACCTAAACTATATAAAACTATATTAAACTATATAAAACTATTTAAAACTATACAAAACTATATAAAACTATATAAAACTATATAAAGCTATATAAATCTACATAAAACTATGTAAAACTATGTAAAACTATATAAAACTATGTAAAACTATATAAAACTATATAAATCTATATAAAACTATGTAAAACTAGATAAAACTATAGAATCTGAGTAAAACTACATAAAATTATATGAAGCTATATAACACTATATAAAACTATGTAAGCCTCATAAAAGAATTTAAAACTATACAAAACTATATAAAACTATATAAAACTAAGTAAATCTATGTAAAACTATGTAAACCTAGTAAAACTATATAAAATTATATGAAGCTATATAAAACCTAATAAAACTATGTAATCCTAATAAAACTATATAAAACTATATAAAACTATATAAAACAATATAAAACTATATGAAACTATATAAAACTGGGTAAAACTAATAAAACTATATAAAACTATAAAAAACTATATAAAACTATATAAAACTATATAAAACTATATAAAACTATATAAAACTATATAAAACAATATAAAACTATATGAAACTATATAAAACTGGGTAAAACTAATAAAACTATATAAAACTATAAAAAACTATATAAAACTATATAAAACTATATAAAACTAACAAAACTATATCAAAGTAACAAAACTATATAAAACTATATAAAACTATATAAAACTATATAAAACAATATAAAACTATATAAAACTAACAAAACTATTTAAAACTATATAAAACAATATAAAACTATACAAAACTATATAAAACTATAAAAAAACTATCCAAAAATATATATAAAACTATATAAAACTGTATATAGCTATATAAAACTAATAAAACTATGTAAAACTATATAAAACTATATAAAACTAATAAAACCTGATAAAACTATATAAAACTATATACAACTATATAAAACTATATAAAACTATAAAAAACTATATAAAACTAACAAAACTACATAAACCAATATAAAACTCTATAGAACAATATAAAAGTATATAAAACTGTATAAAACTGTATAAAACTATATAAAATTATATAAAACTATATAAAACTATATAAAACTACATAAAACTAATAAAACTATATAAAACTATATAAAACTTTATAAAACTAACAAAACTATATAAAACTATATAAAACCATATAAAACTATATAAAACTATACAAACGTATGGGAAACTCTATAAAAGTATATAACACTATATAAAACTATATAAAACTATATAAAACTATATAAAACTATATAAAGCTATATAAGACGATATCAAACTATATACAACTATTTAAAACTATATAAAACTATATAAAATTATGTAAAACTATATAAAACAAATAAAAGTATATAAAACTATATAAAACCATACAATACTATATAAAACTACACAAAACTTTATAATGATATATATAACAGATTAACACAATGTAAAATGTAAAATACAATAAAAAAGAATGCAAAACAATGTAAAACCGCGTAAAACTACATAATGCTCTAGAAACGTGTATAATACTACATAAGACTGTATAAAATTCTATAGAACTATAATATACTATACAAAACTGTATAAACTGTATAAAATTATATAAAACTCGTATAACACAGTTCCAGATCGTTTCTCGGAATTATGGTTAATATCAACGTGAGCTCGCGTAACACAGATCCAGATCGCCTCCCGGGCCGTACGGCTAATATGAACGCGTACTAGCATAACCCAAATCCAGATCGCTTCTCGCCCTTATGATTGCCATAAGCCCGAGAGGAGACCAGCATTTGTGTTATGAGTGCTAACATTGATCCTAGTAATAAGGCCGAGCAGCGATCTGGATGTGTGGTATGCGAGTACACTTTGGTCTTATCCATAACGCCGAGAACCGATCTGGATGTGCGTTATGCGAGTACACTTTGATCTTAGCCATAAGGCCGAGAAGCGGTCTGGGTTTGGGTTATTCAAGTACACTTTGCTCTTAGCCATAAAGCCGAGAAGCGATCTGGATGTGTGTTATGCGAGTACACTTTGATCCCCGCCATAAGGCAGAGAACCGATCGGGATGTGCGTTATGCGACATCACTTTGATTTTATCCATAACGCCGACACGCGATCTGGATGTGTGTTATTCGAGTACACTTTGATCTTAGCCATGAGGCCGTGAAGCGACCTTGATGCGTGTTATGCGAGTACACTTTGGTCTTATCCATAACGCCGAGAAGCGATCTGGATGTGCGTTATGCGAGTACACTTTGATCTTAGCCATAAGGCCGAGAAGCGGTCTGGGTTTGGGTTATTCAAGTACACTTTGATCTTAGCCATAAAGACGAGAAGCGATCTGGATGTGTGTTATGTCAGTACACTCTGATCTGAGCCATAAGCCCGAGTAGTGATCTGGATGTGTGTCATGTGAGTACACTATGATCTTAGCCATAAAGCCGAGCAGCGATCTGGATTTGGGATATTCGAGTACACTTTGATCATAGACATAAGGCGGAGACGCGTTCTGGATTTGGGTTATTCGAGTACAATTTGGTCTTAGCCATAAGGCCGGGAAACGATCTGGACGTGTGTTATGCGCGAGCACTTTGATCTTAGACGTAAGGCCGAGAAACGATATGGATGTGTGTTATGCGAGTACACTTTGGTCTTATCCATAAGGCCGAGAAGCGAGCTGGATGTGTGTTATGTGAGTACACTTTGATCTTAGCCATAAGGACGAGTAGCGATCAGGATTTTGGATATTCGAGTACACTTTGATGTTAGTCATTAGGCCGAGAAGCGATCAGGATGTGTGTTACGCGAGTACACTTTAATCTTAGCGATAAGAGAGAGAAGCGATCTGGTTGTGTCTTATGCGAGTACACTTTGATCTTAGCCATAAGTCTGAGAAGCGATCTGGATTTGGGTTATACGACTACACTTTGATCTTAGCCACATGGACAAGAAGCGATCTGGATGCGTGTTATGCGAGTAAACTCTGATCTTAGCCATACGGTCGAGAAGCGCTCTGGATATGGGTTATTCGAATACACGTTCATCGTAGCCATAATGTCCAGAAGCGATCTGGATGTGAGTTATAGGAGTACACTTTGATCTTACCCATAAGGACGGGAAGCGTTCTGAATGTGTGTTATAGGAATACACTTTGATCTTAGCCATAAGGCCGAGAAGCGATCAAGATTTGGGTTATTCGAGTACACTTTGATCTCACCTAAACTATATAAAACTATATTAAACTATATAAAACTATTTAAAACTATACAAAACTATATAAAACTATATAAAACTATATAAAGCTATATAAATCTACATAAAACTATGTAAAACTATGTAAAACTATATAAAACTATGTAAAACTATATAAAACTATATAAATCTATATAAAACTATGTAAAACTAGATAAAACTATATAAAATTATATGAAGCTATATAAAACCTAATAAAACTATGTAATCCTAATAAAACTATATAACACTATATAAAACTATGTAAGCCTCATAAAAGAATTTAAAACTATACAAAACTATATAAAACTATATAAAACTAAGTAAATCTATGTAAAACTATGTAAACCTAGTAAAACTATATAAAATTATATGAAGCTATATAAAACCTAATAAAACTATGTAATCCTAATAAAACTATATAAAACTATATAAAACTATATAAAACAATATAAAACTATATGAAACTATATAAAACTGGGTAAAACTAATAAAACTATATAAAACTATAAAAAACTATATAAAACTATATAAAACTATATAAAACTATATAAAACTATATAAAACTATATAAAACAATATAAAACTATATGAAACTATATAAAACTGGGTAAAACTAATAAAACTATATAAAACTATAAAAAACTATATAAAACTATATAAAACTATATAAAACTAACAAAACTATATCAAAGTAACAAAACTATATAAAACTATATAAAACTATATAAAACTATATAAAACAATATAAAACTATATAAAACTAACAAAACTATTTAAAACTATATAAAACAATATAAAACTATACAAAACTATATAAAACTATAAAAAAACTATCCAAAAATATATATAAAACTATATAAAACTGTATATAGCTATATAAAACTAATAAAACTATGTAAAACTATATAAAACTATATAAAACTAATAAAACCTGATAAAACTATATAAAACTATATACAACTATATAAAACTATATAAAACTATAAAAAACTATATAAAACTAACAAAACTACATAAACCAATATAAAACTCTATAGAACAATATAAAAGTATATAAAACTGTATAAAACTGTATAAAACTATATAAAATTATATAAAACTATATAAAACTATATAAAACTACATAAAACTAATAAAACTATATAAAACTATATAAAACTTTATAAAACTAACAAAACTATATAAAACTATATAAAACCATATAAAACTATATAAAACTATACAAACGTATGGGAAACTCTATAAAAGTATATAACACTATATAAAACTATATAAAACTATATAAAACTATATAAAACTATATAAAGCTATATAAGACGATATCAAACTATATACAACTATTTAAAACTATATAAAACTATATAAAATTATGTAAAACTATATAAAACAAATAAAAGTATATAAAACTATATAAAACCATACAATACTATATAAAACTACACAAAACTTTATAATGATATATATAACAGATTAACACAATGTAAAATGTAAAATACAATAAAAAAGAATGCAAAACAATGTAAAACCGCGTAAAACTACATAATGCTCTAGAAACGTGTATAATACTACATAAGACTGTATAAAATTCTATAGAACTATAATATACTATACAAAACTGTATAAACTGTATAAAATTATATAAAACTCGTATAACACAGTTCCAGATCGTTTCTCGGAATTATGGTTAATATCAACGTGAGCTCGCGTAACACAGATCCAGATCGCCTCCCGGGCCGTACGGCTAATATGAACGCGTACTAGCATAACCCAAATCCAGATCGCTTCTCGCCCTTATGATTGCCATAAGCCCGAGAGGAGACCAGCATTTGTGTTATGAGTGCTAACATTGATCCTAGTAATAAGGCCGAGCAGCGATCTGGATGTGTGGTATGCGAGTACACTTTGGTCTTATCCATAACGCCGAGAACCGATCTGGATGTGCGTTATGCGAGTACACTTTGATCTTAGCCATAAGGCCGAGAAGCGGTCTGGGTTTGGGTTATTCAAGTACACTTTGCTCTTAGCCATAAAGCCGAGAAGCGATCTGGATGTGTGTTATGCGAGTACACTTTGATCCCCGCCATAAGGCAGAGAACCGATCGGGATGTGCGTTATGCGACATCACTTTGATTTTATCCATAACGCCGACACGCGATCTGGATGTGTGTTATTCGAGTACACTTTGATCTTAGCCATGAGGCCGTGAAGCGACCTTGATGCGTGTTATGCGAGTACACTTTGGTCTTATCCATAACGCCGAGAAGCGATCTGGATGTGCGTTATGCGAGTACACTTTGATCTTAGCCATAAGGCCGAGAAGCGGTCTGGGTTTGGGTTATTCAAGTACACTTTGCTCTTAGCCATAAAGACGAGAAGCGATCTGGATGTGTGTTATGTCAGTACACTCTGATCTGAGCCATAAGCCCGAGTAGTGATCTGGATGTGTGTCATGTGAGTACACTATGATCTTAGCCATAAAGCCGAGCAGCGATCTGGATTTGGGATATTCGAGTACACTTTGATCATAGACATAAGGCGGAGACGCGTTCTGGATTTGGGTTATTCGAGTACAATTTGGTCTTAGCCATAAGGCCGGGAAACGATCTGGACGTGTGTTATGCGCGAGCACTTTGATCTTAGACGTAAGGCCGAGAAACGATATGGATGTGTGTTATGCGAGTACACTTTGGTCTTATCCATAAGGCCGAGAAGCGAGCTGGATGTGTGTTATGTGAGTACACTTTGATCTTAGCCATAAGGACGAGTAGCGATCAGGATTTTGGATATTCGAGTACACTTTGATGTTAGTCATTAGGCCGAGAAGCGATCAGGATGTGTGTTACGCGAGTACACTTTAATCTTAGCGATAAGAGAGAGAAGCGATCTGGTTGTGTCTTATGCGAGTACACTTTGATCTTAGCCATAAGTCTGAGAAGCGATCTGGATTTGGGTTATACGACTACACTTTGATCTTAGCCACATGGACAAGAAGCGATCTGGATGCGTGTTATGCGAGTAAACTCTGATCTTAGCCATACGGTCGAGAAGCGCTCTGGATATGGGTTATTCGAATACACGTTCATCGTAGCCATAATGTCCAGAAGCGATCTGGATGTGAGTTATAGGAGTACACTTTGATCTTACCCATAAGGACGGGAAGCGTTCTGAATGTGTGTTATAGGAATACACTTTGATCTTAGCCATAAGGCCGAGAAGCGATCAAGATTTGGGTTATTCGAGTACACTTTGATCTCACCTAAACTATATAAAACTATATTAAACTATATAAAACTATTTAAAACTATACAAAACTATATAAAACTATATAAAACTATATAAAGCTATATAAATCTACATAAAACTATGTAAAACTATGTAAAACTATATAAAACTATGTAAAACTATATAAAACTATATAAATCTATATAAAACTATGTAAAACTAGATAAAACTATATAAAATTATATGAAGCTATATAAAACCTAATAAAACTATGTAATCCTAATAAAACTATATAACACTATATAAAACTATGTAAGCCTCATAAAAGAATTTAAAACTATACAAAACTATATAAAACTATATAAAACTAAGTAAATCTATGTAAAACTATGTAAACCTAGTAAAACTATATAAAATTATATGAAGCTATATAAAACCTAATAAAACTATGTAATCCTAATAAAACTATATAAAACTATATAAAACTATATAAAACAATATAAAACTATATGAAACTATATAAAACTGGGTAAAACTAATAAAACTATATAAAACTATAAAAAACTATATAAAACTATATAAAACTATATAAAACTATATAAAACTATATAAAACTATATAAAACAATATAAAACTATATGAAACTATATAAAACTGGGTAAAACTAATAAAACTATATAAAACTATAAAAAACTATATAAAACTATATAAAACTATATAAAACTAACAAAACTATATCAAAGTAACAAAACTATATAAAACTATATAAAACTATATAAAACTATATAAAACAATATAAAACTATATAAAACTAACAAAACTATTTAAAACTATATAAAACAATATAAAACTATACAAAACTATATAAAACTATAAAAAAACTATCCAAAAATATATATAAAACTATATAAAACTGTATATAGCTATATAAAACTAATAAAACTATGTAAAACTATATAAAACTATATAAAACTAATAAAACCTGATAAAACTATATAAAACTATATACAACTATATAAAACTATATAAAACTATAAAAAACTATATAAAACTAACAAAACTACATAAACCAATATAAAACTCTATAGAACAATATAAAAGTATATAAAACTGTATAAAACTGTATAAAACTATATAAAATTATATAAAACTATATAAAACTATATAAAACTACATAAAACTAATAAAACTATATAAAACTATATAAAACTTTATAAAACTAACAAAACTATATAAAACTATATAAAACCATATAAAACTATATAAAACTATACAAACGTATGGGAAACTCTATAAAAGTATATAACACTATATAAAACTATATAAAACTATATAAAACTATATAAAACTATATAAAGCTATATAAGACGATATCAAACTATATACAACTATTTAAAACTATATAAAACTATATAAAATTATGTAAAACTATATAAAACAAATAAAAGTATATAAAACTATATAAAACCATACAATACTATATAAAACTACACAAAACTTTATAATGATATATATAACAGATTAACACAATGTAAAATGTAAAATACAATAAAAAAGAATGCAAAACAATGTAAAACCGCGTAAAACTACATAATGCTCTAGAAACGTGTATAATACTACATAAGACTGTATAAAATTCTATAGAACTATAATATACTATACAAAACTGTATAAACTGTATAAAATTATATAAAACTCGTATAACACAGTTCCAGATCGTTTCTCGGAATTATGGTTAATATCAACGTGAGCTCGCGTAACACAGATCCAGATCGCCTCCCGGGCCGTACGGCTAATATGAACGCGTACTAGCATAACCCAAATCCAGATCGCTTCTCGCCCTTATGATTGCCATAAGCCCGAGAGGAGACCAGCATTTGTGTTATGAGTGCTAACATTGATCCTAGTAATAAGGCCGAGCAGCGATCTGGATGTGTGGTATGCGAGTACACTTTGGTCTTATCCATAACGCCGAGAACCGATCTGGATGTGCGTTATGCGAGTACACTTTGATCTTAGCCATAAGGCCGAGAAGCGGTCTGGGTTTGGGTTATTCAAGTACACTTTGCTCTTAGCCATAAAGCCGAGAAGCGATCTGGATGTGTGTTATGCGAGTACACTTTGATCCCCGCCATAAGGCAGAGAACCGATCGGGATGTGCGTTATGCGACATCACTTTGATTTTATCCATAACGCCGACACGCGATCTGGATGTGTGTTATTCGAGTACACTTTGATCTTAGCCATGAGGCCGTGAAGCGACCTTGATGCGTGTTATGCGAGTACACTTTGGTCTTATCCATAACGCCGAGAAGCGATCTGGATGTGCGTTATGCGAGTACACTTTGATCTTAGCCATAAGGCCGAGAAGCGGTCTGGGTTTGGGTTATTCAAGTACACTTTGATCTTAGCCATAAAGACGAGAAGCGATCTGGATGTGTGTTATGTCAGTACACTCTGATCTGAGCCATAAGCCCGAGTAGTGATCTGGATGTGTGTCATGTGAGTACACTATGATCTTAGCCATAAAGCCGAGCAGCGATCTGGATTTGGGATATTCGAGTACACTTTGATCATAGACATAAGGCGGAGACGCGTTCTGGATTTGGGTTATTCGAGTACACTTTGGTCTTAGCCATAAGGCCGGGAAACGATCTGGATGTGTGTTATGCGAGTACACTTTGGTCTTATCCATAAGGCCGAGAAGCGAGCTGGATGTGTGTTATGTGAGTACACTTTGATCTTAGCCATAAGGACGAGTAGCGATCAGGATTTTGGATATTCGAGTACACTTTGATGTTAGTCATTAGGCCGAGAAGCGATCAGGATGTGTGTTACGCGAGTACACTTTAATCTTAGCGATAAGAGAGAGAAGCGATCTGGTTGTGTCTTATGCGAGTACACTTTGATCTTAGCCATAAGTCTGAGAAGCGATCTGGATTTGGGTTATACGACTACACTTTGATCTTAGCCACATGGACAAGAAGCGATCTGGATGCGTGTTATGCGAGTAAACTCTGATCTTAGCCATACGGTCGAGAAGCGCTCTGGATATGGGTTATTCGAATACACGTTCATCGTAGCCATAATGTCCAGAAGCGATCTGGATGTGAGTTATAGGAGTACACTTTGATCTTACCCATAAGGACGGGAAGCGTTCTGAATGTGTGTTATAGGAATACACTTTGATCTTAGCCATAAGGCCGAGAAGCGATCAAGATTTGGGTTATTCGAGTACACTTTGATCTCACCTAAACTATATAAAACTATATTAAACTATATAAAACTATTTAAAACTATACAAAACTATATAAAACTATATAAAACTATATAAAGCTATATAAATCTACATAAAACTATGTAAAACTATGTAAAACTATATAAAACTATGTAAAACTATATAAAACTATATAAATCTATATAAAACTATGTAAAACTAGATAAAACTATAGAATCTGAGTAAAACTACATAAAATTATATGAAGCTATATAACACTATATAAAACTATGTAAGCCTCATAAAAGAATTTAAAACTATACAAAACTATATAAAACTATATAAAACTAAGTAAATCTATGTAAAACTATGTAAACCTAGTAAAACTATATAAAATTATATGAAGCTATATAAAACCTAATAAAACTATGTAATCCTAATAAAACTATATAAAACTATATAAAACTATACAAAGCTATGTTAAACTACATAAAACTGTATGAAACTATATAAAACTATATAAGACTATATAAAACTATATAAAACTATATAAAACTGCATAAAGCTATACAAAACTAATTAAAACTGTCGGTATGTAGTGTGTTATTATTAAATGCTTGCGTCAAATATGTTTACAAGTTATTTATTTACGTAGGAGAGTGTTCGGAGGCAGAACGGGTAATGTAATGTAATGTAATGTAATGTAATGAAAAAAGGTGTTTCTTCGCGCCTTTCCGCCTTATTTATCCTAGTCTTCGGAAAGGCGTTACCCCTTAGAAACTTCGAGGGTGGAGCTAGTTCCCTTCTCCAACGTCGCCTCGATTTTTGGTAGGGGAAAAATTGTGCATTTCTAATTTGTAATGTTTTTTCCGAGCCGCGCTGACCGTGCGGCCGAAGAAGCCTTAACGGGACATGGCTGGCAGCGTTTATGGTAGGGTAGCCTATTCAGCTACGCACGTGTAAAAAGTGTAAAATATTTTCGCCGACTTACAGACATTAGGGTAGGCTTAATTGCATATACCTAAACGTCTGTAAGCGGTCAATGCTATTTCCTACCAACGCTGCGAGCCACGTACCGCTACATCACCCCCTTGCCAGTGATAACGCTATACAATATGTGTAAAATATATATACAGTATTTACATGTATTCTTACAAACTATTATGCCTTATACCTATCGGTAAACCTAATGACTCGCCCATAACGAGTTTTAATCGGCGCAGACTGTTTTAAAATACCTTTCGTTTTTTTATTTGTATTTGTTTGATTGGCTGCGCTTGATGGTAGACTCGGAAGTGTAGTTTCGGTTTCTGATTCGGAATGTTCTATGTCTATATGCGCCGGTTTGAGTCGATCGATTGATACGGTTCTTTCCTGCGATCCTATTATAATAGTAAAATGTTTATCACTTTGCCTAATAACTTTGTATGGTCCGTCATACAACGGTTGTAATGATCGTTTTGTTGCATCTTGTCTTAAAAATACATGTGAAGCTGTTTTCAGGTCTTTATGAATGAACGTATTAGATGAACCGTGTCGTGATGCTGGTCGTGGTCGGATATTCTGCATGTTTCGTTTGAATTGGGTAACAAAGTCGGAACTTACGGTTTGTTCTCTATCAGACGTAAAAAATTCTCCTGGAAATTTCAAACTAGAACCATATACCATTTCTGCTGGAGTTGCTTGAATATCGTCTTTATATGTGGAACGTATGCCTAGCAATACCAATGGAAGTATTTCAACCCAATTTTCCGTTTCGTGACATCGGATGGCTGATTTTAACTGTCTGTGTAATCTTTCCACCATACCATTAGCTGCAGGATGGAAAGCTGTAGTGTGGATATGATGTGAACCAAGGCATCGAGTTAACTCTTTAAAAAGTTGTGACTCGAATTGCCTTCCTTGGTCACTAGTAATAAAATTTGGAACTCCAAAACGTGATATCCAGCCATTCAAAAGAGTATTTGCTACTGTTTCGGCTGATATATCTTCCATAGTTATAGCTTCTGGCCAGCGAGTAAATCGATCCACGCAAGTGAAACAATATTTAAAACCTTGTGAACTCGGTAATGGACCAACAATATCGATACGTATGTGACTAAAACGTGCGCTGGGTACTGAGAAATTACCTACGGGTGGCTTTGTGTGTCGTGTAATTTTATTTTTCTGGCATTGAATACATTCTTTGGACCATTTATTACAGTCTTTATTTATTGAAGGCCAGATGAAACGGTCGGTTATTAATTTTCGAGTAGACTTAATACTAGGGTGCGATAATCCATGTAAACTATTAAAAATTCTCTTTCGCAGATCTTTCGGTACGTACGGGCGGATAGTAGAGGTGGAGATATCGCAAAAGATTTCTACATCGCCTTCACTGGTTGGAAAACGTATTTTCTTTAATTTAAGGGCTGTCTCAGACAGTAAGAGGCTTCGAAGCTCTTCATCTGCCTGTTGAGACAGAGCCATTTCTGTATGGTTGACCACTTTGCTAATTTGGTCAACTCGTGATAGTGTATCAGCGACTATATTATCTTTCCCGCTTACGTGCTGTATGTCAGTTGAAAATTGTGCAATGAAATCAAGATAACGGAATTGTCTAGGCGAAGCTTTTTCGGGGCGTTGTTTAAAAGCAAAGATTAATGGTTTATGGTCAGTGAAAATAGTAAAAACGTGACCCTCTAATTGGTATCTGAATCTTTTAACCGCGGAGTAAACTGCTAAAAGTTCTCTATCGTATGCACTATACTTGCGTTGTGCAGATGACAGAGTTTTTGTAAAAAATGCCAACGGTTGCCAGGTATCATCTACCCATTGCTGAAGCGCCGCTCCCATTGCATAATCTGATGCATCGACACTGATGCAGAGTTTCGCATCAGGTAGTGGATGCGTTAGGAGGGTAGCTTCCGCCAGGGCTTCTTTTACCTGCTTGAAAGCTATTGTTGCTTCGGTTGACCATATAATTTCGGGATTACCGCGAGGAGGTGCACCATTGAGTAAATCTGTTAACGGAACCAGTAATCTAGCTGCATTTGGAATAAAACGGCGATAAAAATTGATCATTCCCAAAAACCTTCTCAATTCCTTTACGTTTTTAGGCTGTGGAAACTTTACGATTGAATCTACTTTTTCAGAGTTGGGACTTGTTCCTTTTGCGTTAATAGTATAGCCTAAAAATTCTATGGTATCTTGACCAAATATACATTTTGCAGGATTAATAACAATACCGTAATCTTGAAGTCGTGCAAAAAGTTGACGGACGTGAGAAAAATGTTCTTCTTCGCTAGAGGAAGCTATAAAAATATCATCTAAATACACGTAACAGAAATCTAAACCATGTAAAACCTCGTTTATAAATCTTTGGAATGTCTGAGCGGCGTTCATTAAACCAAACGGCATTTTCGTATATTCGAACAGACCAAAGGGTGTGGTAATTGCTGTCTTCTCTATATCTGACGGTTCGATCGGGATTTGGTGATAAGCTTTGACAAGGTCTACCTTTGAAAAAATGCGTTTTCCAAACAGTGAGTGGGAAAAATCTTCTATGTGGGGTAATGGATACCGATCGGGAACTGTACGTGCGTTTAAAGCTCTATAATCACCACACGGTCTCCAGCCTTGATCCTTTTTAGGGACTAGGTGGAGAGGTGAGGCCCACAGGCTCTTCGACGGTCGGATTATGCCTTCTGACAACAAATACTCGAATTCCTGTTTGACTATCTTTAACTTATCGGGGGTTAATCTGCGCGGTTTTGCGAAAGCTGTGGGACCCGGTGTTACTTTAATGTGATGGGTGATTCTATGTTTCGCGACTACACCTGCGCGCGTTGGAATAGTGATATCTTTATATTCGGCAAGGATCTTATGGTACGGAGAGTCGCCGGCAATTGTTTTGATACAATTTAAATCCGCGACACCCAATTGTCCTTGGATCGATAAATTTGTCGTGTTGTCGATCAATCGCTTATTTCTAATATCTACCAACAAGCCGTAATATTTTAATAAATCTGCGCCAATTATGGGTTTTGAAATATCCGCGATAATAAAAGTCCATTTTATAACGCGCCGCAATCCAAAATTTAGATTTAAAACAATATCTCCATACGTCGAGATGGTCGAATCGTTCGCGGCATATAAAACAAATGTCGACTTTGGGGGTTGCCCCCTTACTAAATTACGCGGGTATACACTTATGTCGGCGCCGGTATCAATAAGGTACTGTACCTTACTTTGCTTGTCGGTTAAAAATAAGCGGCTCGTAGAGGGATCGACAGGCTCTGCCGCATCTAGCGTCGATCGGCTTCGTTTCCCTGTTGTTGTTGGACATATGTGCAGGGCGTCGTACATCACGTCGACTTGTCTCCGAACCTCCGGCGATATCAGCACACACCTGGTTGCGACGGGCTAGGGCTGCGGCTGCGGCTGCGGCTGCGGTGATGCCATCTTCTTCGTCCGCGAAAAGTGGATGACCTTTTGTGATGTTGCGTCGTGGAATTGTTTTTTGTCAGCTCCGCGACTTGCTGCGTTAGCCTCGCTATTTGTTCACAGAGCATCTCGAACCGTGTGTCCGTGGCGATAGTGGCACATCTACCGATAGGAGTAAATTCATTTACTTTATCGGCCAATTCCGCCATCTTGTCGAGCGATGCGTCCATTTGTGTTACGAGGATAGTTCGCATAGATGCTGTTTCCTCGTGCTCCAGGAGTTGTTGAATTCGCTGCTCCTGCGATCTCGACAGCCTCCGAATTAATTCCTCCTTGATTTTCTATGCACTTATTACTTGTGTCTGTACTATTACTGTCACTAAATGTTTTTTTCACAAAATCACGTCGGCGGTTACCACTTGTCGGTATGTAGTGTGTTATTATTAAATGCTCGCGACAAATATGTTTAAAAGTTATTTAATTACGTAGGAGAGTGTTCGGAGGCAGAACGGGTAATGTAATGTAATGTAATGTAATGTAAAAAGGTGTTTCCTCGCGCCTTTCCGCCTTATTTATCCTAGTCTTCGGAAAGGTGTTACCCCTTAGAAACTTCGAGGGTGGAGCTAGTTCCCTCCTCCAACGTCGCCTCGATTTTTGGTAGGGGAAAAATTGTGCATTTCTAATTTGTAACGTTATTTCCGAGCCGTGCTGACCGTGCGGCCGAAGAAGCCTTAACGGGACATGGCTGGAAGCGTTTATGGTAGGGTAGACTATTCAGCTACGCACGTGTAAAAAGTGTAAAATATTTTCGCCGACTTACAGACATTAGGGTAGGCTTAATTGCCTATACCTAAACGTCTGTAAGCGGTCAATGCTATTTCCTATCAACGCTGCGAGCCACATACCGCTACAAAAACTATGTAAAACTATATAAAACTATATAAATCTATGTAAAACTATGTAAAACTATGTAAAACTATATAAAACTATATAAAACTATATAAAACTATAAAATACTAATAAAACTATATAAAACTAGATAAAACAATATCAATATATACATAATTATATAAAACTATATAAAACTATGTAAAAGTATATAAAACTATATAAAACTATATAAAACTATATGAAGCTATGTAAAACTATATAAAACTAATAAAACTATATAAAACTACTAAAACTATATAAAACTACTAAAACTATATAAAACTATATAAAACAATGTAAAACTATACAAAACTATATATATAACTATATAAAACTATATAAATCTATATAAAACTATATAAAACTATATAAAACTATATAGATCTGTATAAGACTATGTCAATCTAATAAAACTCTATGAAACTATACAAAACTATATAAAACTATAAAAATCTATTAAAACTATATAAGTCTATATAAAACTATGTAGAACTATATAAAACTATGTAAACCTGTATAAAACTATATAAAGCTATATAAAACAATATCAATATATATGAAACTATATGACACCATATAATAATAAATAAAACTATATAAAACTGTATGAAACAATATATAACTATATAAAACTATATAAAACTATATAAAACTATATAAAACTATATAAATCTATATAAAACTATATAAAACTATATAAAACTATATAAAACTATATAAATCTATATAAGTCTATGTAAAACTATATAAAACTAGATAAAACTATATAACACTATGTAACACTATATAAAACTATGTAAAACTATATAAAACTAATAAAACTATATGAAACTATATAAATCTATATGAAACTGTATAAAATTATATAAAACTAACAAAACTATATAAAACCATATAAAACCATATAAAACTATATAAAACTATATAAATCTATATAAAACTATGAAAAAGTATATAAAAATATATATAAAACTATATAAAAATATATATAAAACTATATAAAACTAATAAAACTATATAAAACTATATAAAATTATGTAAAACTATAAAAAACTAATAAAACTATATAAAACTATATAAATCTATATAAAACTATGAAAAAGTATATAAAAATATATATAAAACTATATAAAAATATATATAAAACTATATAAAACTAATAAAACTATATAAAACTATATAAAATTATGTAAAACTATAAAAAACTAATAAAACTATATAAAGCTACATAAAACTATATAGAACTATATAAAACTATATAAAACTACATAAAACTATATAAATCTATTAAAACTATATTAAATTATATAAAACTGTATAAAACAATATCAATCTATATAAAACTATATAAAACTATATAATAGTACATAAAACTATATAAAACTATATAATAGTACATAAAACTATATAAAACTGTATAAAAGTATATAAAACTATATAAAACTATATAAAACTATATAAAACTATATAAAACTATATGAAACTATATAAAACTATATAAAACTATGCAAAACTATTTAAAACTAGAAAAAACAATATCAGTCTATATGACACTTTATAAAACTACATCAAACAATATCGATCTATATAAAACTATATGAAACTACATAAAACAATATCAATATACATAAAACTAAGGAGAAATATATAAAAGAATGTAAACATAGTAAAAGTATATAATATTATATGATGCTATATAAAACTATATAAAACTGTGTAAACGTAATAAAACTATATAAAGCTATATAAAACTATATAAAGCTATATGAAACTATATAAAATGATATACAACTATGCAAAAGTATACAAAATTATATAAAACTATATAAAACTATGTGAAACTATACAAAACAATATTAAACTATATAAAACTATACAAAACTATATAAAACTATATAAAACTATATAAATCTATATAAAACTAATCAAACTATATAAAACTGTATAAAACAATATCAATCTATATAAAACTATATAAAACTATATAATAGTACATAAAACTATATAAAACTAAATAAACCTATATAAAACTATATAAAACTATACAAAACTATATAAATCTATATGAAACTGTATAGAATTATATAAAACTAACAAAGCTATATAAAACTATATAAAACTATATAAAACTATATAAAACTATATAAAACTATATAAAACTATATAAATCTAAATAAAACTATGTAAAAGTATATAAAAATATATATAAAACTATATAAAACTAATAAAACTATGTAAAACTATATAAAACTAATAAAACGATATAAAACTATATAAAAATAAAAAGCTATATAAAACTATATAAAACTATATAAAACCATACAAAACTGCATAAAACTACACAAAACTATATAAAACTAATAAAACTAATAAAACTATATAAAACTATATAAAACTATTCAAAACTACATAAAACAGTATAAAACTATATAAATCTAATAAAACTATATAAAAGTATATAAAACTATTTAAAACTATATAAAGCTATATAAAACTATATAAAACTATATAAAACTACATAGAACTATATAAAACTATGTAAAACTATATAGAACTATGTAAAACTATATAAAACTATATAAAACTATATGAAACTGTATAAAACTATATAAACCTATATAAATCTATATAAAACTATATAAAACTATATAGAACTATATAAAACTATATAAACCTATATGAAACTATATAAAACTATATAAATCTATATAAATCTATGTAATACTATATAACAGTATACAAAACTATATAAAACTATATAAAACTAATAAAACTACATAAAACTATATAAAACTATGCAAAATTGTATAAAACTATACAACCCTATATAAAACAATAAGCAACTAATAAAACTGTCCAAAACTATATAAAAAAATACAAAAATATATAAAACTATATAAAACTGTATAAAACTGTATAAAACTGTATAAAACTATATAAAACTGTATAAAACTATATAAAACTGTATAAAACTATATAAAACTACATGAAACTATACAAAGCTATGTAAAACTATATAAAACTATATAAAGCTATATAAAACTATATGAAGCTATATAAAACAATATAAAACTATATTAAACAATATAAAACTGTATAAAATGATATAAAACTATATAAAACTGTATAAAACTATATAAAACTGCATAAAAATAATAAATCTATATATAACTATGTAAACCTAATAAAACAATATAAAACTACACAAAACTGTATAAAACCATATAAATGTATATGAAACTATGTTAAGCTATGGAAACCTAGTAAAACTATATAAAATTATATGAAGCTATATAAAACTATATAAACCGAAATAAATCTAAGGAAGACTATATAAAACTATATAAAACTATATAAAACTGTCTGAAACTGTATAAAACTATATAAACTACATAAAACTGTTTAAAACTATATAAAACTATATAAACTATATAAAACTATATAAAACTTTGTAAAACAATATAAAACTGTATAAAACTATATAAAACTATATAAAACTGTATAAAACTATACAACCCTACATAAAACAATAAACAACTAATAAAACTATATAAAACACTATAAAACTATATAAAACTATATAAAACTAACAGAACTATATAAAACTATATAAAACTGTATAAAACCATATAAAACTAATAAAACTATATAAAACTATATAAAACTATATAGTACTATATAACACTATATAAAACTATATAAAATTATATAAAGCTATATAAAACTAATAAAACTAATAAAACTATATAAAACACTATAAAACTATATAAAACTATATAAAACTAACAGAACTATATAAAACTATATAAAACTGTATAAAACCATATAAAACTAATAAAACTATATAAAACTATATAAAACTATATAGTACTATATAACACTATATAAAACTATATAAAATTATATAAAGCTATATAAAACTAATAAAACTAATAAAACTATATAAAACTATGTAAAACTCTATAAAAATATAGAAAACTATATAAAAATATATAAAATTAATAAAACTATATAAAACTATATAAAACTATCTAAAACTATAAAAAACTATATAAAACTAACAAAACTATATAAACCTATATAAAACTCTATATAAATATATAAAACTATATAAAACTATGTAAAACTATATAAAACGGTATAAAACTATATAAAACTAACAAAACTATATAAAACTATATGAAACTATGTAAAACTCTATAAAACTATAGAAAACTATATAAAACTATATAAAACTAATAAAACTATATAAAACTATATAAAACTATAAAAAACTAACAGAACTATATAAAACTATATAAATCTCTATAAAAGTATATAAAACTATTTAAAACTATATAAAACTACATAAAACTATATAAAACTATATAAGACTGTATAAAACTGTATAAAACTATCTAAAACTATATAAAACTATATAAAACTATATAAAACTATATAAAACTATATAAAACAATATACAACTCTATAAAACTATATAACACTATATAACACTACATAAAACTATATAAAACTATATAATACTATATAAAAATATATAAAACTAACAAAATTATATAAAACTATATAAAACTTTATAAAACTGTATAAAACTATATAAAACTGTGTAAAACTATATAAAGCTTTATAAAACAATATAAAACTATATAAAACAATATAAAACTATATAAAACAGTATAAAAATGTATAAAACTATATAGAACTATATAAAACTAATAAAACTATATAAAATTATACAATACTATATAAAACTATATATAACTATATAAAACTGTATAAAACTATACAACTCTATATAAAACAAAAAACAACTAATAAAACGATACAAAACTATATAAGACTATATAAAACTATATAAAACTATATAAACCTATACAAAACTATGTAAAACTATATAAAACTATATGAAACTATATAAAACTGTGTAAAACTATATAAAGCTATATAAAACAATATAAAAGTATATAAAACTATATAAAACAATTTAAACTAACAAAACTATATAAAACTATAAAAAACTATATAAAACTATATAAAACTAATAAAACTATATAAAACTATATTAAACTATATAAAACTAACAAAACTATATAAACCTATATAAAACTCTATAGAACTATATAAAACTTTATAAAACTAATAAAATTATATAAAACTATATAGTACTGTATAAAACTATATAAAACTATGTAAGACTATATAAAACTATATAGAACTATATAAAACTATATAAACCTATATAAAACTGTATAAACCTATATAAAACTATGTAAAGCAATATAAAACTAGTAAAAATATATAAAATTATATGAAGCTATATAAAACTATATAAAACTATGTAAACTAAATAAAACTATATAAAACTATATTAAACTATATAAAACTAACAAAACTATATAAACCTATATAAAACTCTATAGAACTATATAAAACTTTATAAAACTAATAAAATTATATAAAACTATATAGTACTGTATAAAACTATATAAAACTATGTAAGACTATATAAAACTATATAAAACTATATAATACTATATTAAACAATATAAAACTATGTAAAACTATATAAAACTATATCAAACTATATAAAACTATATAAAACTATTTAAAACCATATAAAACTATGTAAAACTATATAAAACTAATAAAACTATATATAACTACTAGAATTATACAAAACTATATGAAACTATATAAAACTATATAAAAATAATAAAACTATATATAACTATATAAAACTATATAAATCTATATAAAACTATATAAAACTGTATAAAATTATATGTAGCTATATAAAACTATATGAAACTATGTAAAACTAATAAAACTATATAGAACTATATAAAAGTGTATAAAACATGTAAAACTACATAAAACTATATAAAACTATTTAAAAATATGTAAAACTATATAAAACTACGTAAAACTAAGTAAAACTATGTAAAACTATATAAAACTACATAGGACTATATGAAATAATATAAAAAACCATATAAAACTATATGCAACTGTATAAAACTATATAAATCCAGATAAAACTATATAAAACTTATAGAAATTTATAGAACTAATTAAAACTGAATAAAATAATAGAAAACTGTTTAAAACTATATAAAACTAATAGAACTATATAAATCTATATAAGACTGTATAAAACTAATAGAACCATATAAAGCTGAATAAAACTGTATAAAACTATAAAAAACCATATAAAACTACACAGAACTTCATAATGATATATATAACTGCATAACACAATGTAAAATGTGAAATACAATAAAAAAGAATTCAAAACAATGTAAAACCGCGTAAAACTACATAATGCTCCAGAAACGTGTATAATAATACATAAGACTGTATAAAATTCTATAGAACTATAATATACTATACAAAACTGTATAAAACTGTATAAAATTATATAAAACTCGTATAACACAGTTCCAGATCGCTTCTCGGCCTTATGGCTAAGATCAAAATGTACTCGCATGACACACATCCAGAAAGCTTCTCGGCCTTACGACTAAGATCAAAGTGTACTCGCATAACGCACATCCAGATCGGTTCTCGGCGTTATGGATAAGCTCAAAGTGTACTCGCATAACACACATCCAGATCGCTCCTTGGCCTTACGGCTAGGATCAGGATTTTGGTTATTCGAGTACACTCTGATCTTATCCATAAGGCCGAGAAGCGATATTTATTTGGTTTATTCGAGTACACTTTGATCTTAGCTATAAGGACGAGAAGCGATCTGGATGTGTGTCATGCGAGTACGCTCTGACCTTAGACATAAGGCCGAGAAGCGCTCTGGATATGGGTTATTCGAATACACTTTCATCGTAGCCATAATGTCGAGAAGCGATCTGGATGTGTGTTATAGGAGTACACTTTGATCTTACCCATAATGCCGAGAAGCGATCTGAATGTGTGATATGAGAGTACACTTTGATCTTAGACATAAGTCAGAGCAGCGACCTGGATTTGGGTTATTCGAGTACACCTTGCTCTTAGACATAAGGCCGGGAAGCGATCTGGATGTGGGTTATGCGGGTACTCTTTGATCTTAGCCATAAGGCTGAGATGCGATCTGAATTTGGTTTATTCGAGTACACTTTGATCTTAGCCATACGGTCCATAAGCGATCTGGATGTGTGTTATAGGAGTACACTCTGATCTCACCCATAAGGCCGAGAAGCAACCTGGATGTGTGTTATGCGAGTACACTTTCATATTAGCCATAAGGTCGAGAAGCAATCAGGATTTGGGTTACTCGAGTAGACTTTGATCTTAGCCATAAGGCCGAGAAGCGAACTCGATGTGTGTTGCACGAGTACACTTTGATCATAGCGGTAAGACAGAGAAGCGATTTGGATTTGGTTTACTCGAGTAAACTTTCATCTTAGCCATAAGGCCGAGAAGCGATCTGGATTTGGGTTACACGAGTACACTTTGGCCTTATCCATAAGGCCGGGAAGCGAGCTGTCTTTGGGTTCTTCGAGTACTCTTTGATCTTAGCCATATGGCCGAGGAGCGATCTGGATGTGTGTTATGCGAGTACTCTCTGATCTTAGCCATAAAGCCTAGAAGCGATCTGGAATTGTGTTATGCGAGTACACTTTGACCTTAGGCATACGGCACTGCAGCGATCTGGATTCGGGTTATGCGAGTACACTTTGACCTTAACCGTAAGGCCGAGAAGCGATATGGATATGTGTTCTCGGAGTACACTTTTATCTTAGCCATAAGGGCGCGAAGCGGTCTGGACGCGTGTTATGCGAGTACTCTTTGAACTTAACCATAAGGACGAGAAGCTATCTGGATGTTTGTTATGAGAGTACACTTTGACCTCAGACTTGAGGCCTTGAAGCGATCTGGATGTGTGTTATGCGAGTACACTTTGATCTTAGCCATAAGGCCGAGAAGCGACCTGGATGTTAGTTATGCGCGTAGAATTTGATCTTAGCCATAGGACCGAGCAGCGATCTGGATGTTTGTTATGCGAGTACACTTTGATGTTAGCCATAAGGCCGAGAAGCGATCTGGATGTGTGTTATGCGTCTACTCTTTGGTCATAGCCTTACGGCCGACCAGCGATCTGGATGTGTGTTATGCGAGTACACTTTGATCTTATCCATAAGGCCGTGAAGCGATCTGGATGCGTGTTATGCGAGTTCACTTTGATCTTAGCCACAAGGGCGAGAAGTGACCTTGATGAGTATTACGCGAGTACAGTTTGATCTTAACCATAAGACCGAGAGGCGATCTCGATTTGGGTTATTCGAGCACACTTTGATCTTAGCCATAAGGCCGAGAAGCGATCTGGATTTGGGATATTGGAGTACACGTTTATCTTGTCCATAAGGGCGAGAAGCGTTCTGAATGTGTGTTATGCGTGTGGACTTTGATCTTAATCATAAGGCCGACATGCGATATGGATGTGTGTTATGCGAGTGCAGTTTGATCTTACCCATAAGGGCGAGAAGTGACCTTGATGTGTGTTATGCGAGTACACTTTGATCTTAGCCATAAGGCCGAGAAGCGATCTGGATGTGTGTTATGCGTGTATACTTTGATCTCAGGCGTAAGGCGGAGAAGCGATCTGGATTTGGATTATCCGAGTACACTTTGATCTTAGCCTTAAGGCCGAGGAGCGATCTGGATGTGTGTTGTGCGCGTGTACTTTGATCTTAGCCATAAGACCGAGAAGCGATCTGGATGTGTGTTATGCGAGTGCACATTGATCTGATAAATAAGTACGCGAAGCAATCTGGATGTGTGTCATGCGAGTACACTTTGACCTTAGCTATAAGGCCGAGAAGCGATGTGGATGTGGGGTATGCGAGTTCACTTTAATCTTAGCCATAAGGCGGAGAAGCGATCTGGTTGTGTGTTATGCGAGTGCACTTTGGTCTTAGCCATAAGGCCGAGAAGCGATCTGGATGTGTGTTATGCGACTACACTTTGATCTTAACCATAAGGCCGAGAAGCGATCTGGATTTGGGTTATACGAGTACACCTTGATCATTGCCCTGAGGCCGAGGTGCGATCTGGATGTGTGTTATGCGAGTACACTTTGATCTTAGCCGTAAGGCCGAAATGCGATCTGGATGTGTGTTATGCGAGCACACTTTGAACTTAACCATAAGACCGAGAAGCTATCTGGATGTGTGTTATGCGAGTACACTTTGATCTTAGCCATAATGCCGGGAGGCGATCTGGATGTGCATTATGCTAGTACAATCTGATCGTAACCATAAGGCCGCGGAGCGACCTGGATTTGGGTTACTCGAGTACACTTTGATCTTACCCTAAGGCCGAGAAGCGATCTGGATGTGTGTAATGCGAGTACACTTTGACCTTAGCCATACGGCAGTGCAGCGATCTGGATTCGGGCTATGCGAGTGCACTTTGATCTTAGCCATAATCCCGAGAAGAGACCTTGATCTGGGTTATTCGAGTACACTTTGAACTTAGCCGTAAGGCCGACAAGCGATATGGATATGTGTTCTCAGAGTACACTTTTATCTTAGCCATAATTGCGAGAAGCGGTCTGGACGCGTGTTATGCGAGTACTCTTTTAACTTAACGATAAGGCCGAGAAGCTGCCTGGATGTGTGGTATGCGAGTACACTTTGACCTCAGACTTGAGGCCTTGAAGCGATCTGGATGTTTGTTGTGCGTGTACACTTTGACCATACCAATAAAGCCCAGCAGGTATCTGTATGGTTGTAATGCCGGTACTTGTTCGCTTCCCGGCCTTATGGCTAAGATCAATGTGTACTCGCATAACACAGATCCAGGTCGCTTATCGGCCTTACGGTTACTATCATCATTTCCACGCATAACGCAGATCCATATCTCCTTTGCGCATTATCTGTAAAGCTATATAAACCAATGCGAAACTATATCAAACTGTATCAAACAATATAAAACTATACTAAACTATATAAAACTATATAAAACAATATAAAACAATATAAAACTATATAAAACAGTATAAAACTATATGAAACTATATAAAGCTATAGAAAACTATGTAGAACTATATAAAACTATATAAAACTGTATAATACTATATAAAACTATATAAAGCTATAAAAAACTATATAAAACTATATAAAACAATATAAAACTATATAAAACTATATAAAGCTATATAAAACTATATAAATCTATATAATGCTATATAAAACTATATGAAGCTGTATAAAACAATATAAAACTATATAAAACAATATTAAACTATAGTAAACTATATCGAACTATATAACACTAATAATACTATATAAAACTATATAATACTATATAAAACTATATAAGGCTCTATAAAACTATATAAAACTATATAAATCTAGATAAACCTACATAAAACTATATAAAGCTGTATAAAACTATATAAAACTATATAAAACTATCAAAACTATATAAACCTATATAAAACTACATAGAACTATATAAAACTATATAAAACTATACAAAACTATATAAACCTGTATAAAACTATACAACCCTACATAAAAATATAAACAACTAATAAAACAATATAAAACTATATAAAACTATTTAAAACTAACAAAACTATTTAAAACTATATAAAACTATATAAAACTATATGGAACTAACAAAACTCTATAAAACTATATAAAACGATACAAAACTATATGAATCTATATAAAACTATATAAAACTATATAGTACTATGTAAAATTATATAAAACTATATAAAACTATAGAAAACTATATAGTACTATAAAAAACTATATAAAACTATATAAAACTAAGAAAACTATATAAAACTATGTAAAACTATGTAAAACTATATAAGACTCTATAAAACTATATAACAATATATAAAACTATATAAAACAATATAAAACTATATAAAACTATATAAACCTATATAAAACTCTATAGAACTATATAAAACTATATAAAGCTATATAAAACTATATAAATGTATATAATGCTATATAAAACTATATGAAGCTATATAAAACAATATAAAACTATATAAAACAATATAAAACTATAGTAAACTATATACAACTATATAACACTAATAAAACTATATAAAACTATATAAAACTATATAAAACTATATAGAACTATATAAAACTAATAAAACTAATCAAACTATATAAAACTGTATAAAACTATATAAAACTATATAAAACTAATAAAACCATATAAAACTATATAAAACTAACAAAACTATATAAAACTATAAAAAACTATGTAAAACTCTATAAAACCATTAAAATTATATAAAACTATCAAAACTATATAAACCTATATAAAACTCTATAGAACTATATAAAACTATATAAAACTATATAAAACTATACAAAACTATTAAAAACTATATAAAACTATATAAAACTATATAAAACTATATAAAACTATATAAAACTATATAAAACTAATAAAACTAATCAAACTATATAAAACTGTATAAAACTATATAAAACTATATAAAACTAATAAAACCATATAAAACTATATAAAACTAACAAAACTATAAAAAACTATAAAAAACTATATAAAACTCTATAAAACCATTAAAATTATATAAAACTATCAAAACTATATAAACCTATATAAAACTCTATAGAACTATATAAAACTATATAAAACTATATAAAACTATACAAAACTATTAAAAACTATATAAAACTATGTAAATCTACATAAAACTAAGGAAAACTGCATAAAACTATATAAAACTGTATAAAACTATATAAAACTGTATAAAAGTATATAAAACTGTATAAAACAATATAAAACTGTATAAAACTATATAAATCTACATAATACTATATAAAACTGTATAAAACTAATAAAACTATATAAAACTATATAAAACTGTATAAAACTACATAAAACTATATAAAACTATGTAAAACTATGTAAAACTAATAAAACTATATTGATACTTTGATTTATTGCGCTATCTCTAATAGCACCCGAGATACCACCAAATATATATTGGATTTTTCACTGACCCTGACAGTCCGGCCCCATGTGTCAGTGATTTTCTCGGTCCCTGGTGGTCCGAGGTAGATCCCGCTGCACAGATTCATGCGCCAGGGCCTCCTGCAGACAATGCACTTTGATTTATTTCGCTATCTCTAATGTCACCCGGGATATCACCAGATATATATTGGATTTTTCCCTGACCCTGACAGTCCGGCCCCATGAGACCGTGATTTTCTGGGCCCCTGGTGGTCCGAGGTTGTTCCCGCGGCACAGATTCATGCGCCACGGCCTCCTCTAGATAATTCACTTTGGTTTATTGCGCTATCTATAATAGCACCCGAGATATCACCAGATATATATTGGATTTTTCCCTGACCCTGACAGTCCGGCCCCATGTGTCGATGGTTTTCTCGGTCCCTCGTGGTCCGAGGTCGATCCCGCTGAACAGATTCATGCGCGAGGGCCACCTAGAGACAATGCACTTTGATTTATTGCAGTATCTCTAATAGCACCCAAGATATCAACAGATATGTATTGGATTTTTCCTTGACCCTGACAGTCCGGCCCCATGTGTCGACGGTTTTCTCGGCCCCTGGTGGTCCGAGGTCGTTCCCGCTGCACAGATTCATGCGCCCGGGCCTCCTGCAGACAATGCACTTTGATTTATTTCGCTATCTCTAATGTCACCCGGGATATCACCAGATATATATTGGATTTTTCCCTGACCCTGACAGTCCGGCCCCATGAGACCGTGATTTTCTGGGCCCCTGGTGGTCCGAGGTTGTTCCCGCGGCACAGATTCATGCGCCACGGCCTCCTCTAGATAATTCACTTTGGTTTATTGCGCTATCTATAATAGCACCCGAGATATCACCAGATATATATTGGATTTTTCCCTGACCCTGACAGACCGGCCTCATAAGACGGTGATTTTCTCGGCCCCTGGTGGTCCGAGGTCGATCCCCCTGCACAGATTCATGCGCCAGGTCCTCCTGCAGACAATGCACTTTGGTTTATTGCGCTATCTCTAATAGCACCCGAGATATCAGCTGATATATATTGGATTTTTCCCTGACTCTGAAAGATCGGCCCCATGTGTCGATGGTTTTCTCGGTCCCCCGTGGTCCGAGGTCGATCCCGCTGCACAGGTTCATGCGCCAGGGCCCCCTCCAGATAATTCACTTTGATTTATTGCGCTATCTCTAATAGCACCCGAGATATCACCAGATTTATATTGGAATTTCTCTGACCCTGAGTGTCCGACCCTATGAGACGGCGGCTTTCTCGGCCCCTGGTGGTCTGAGGTCGTTCCCGCTGCACAGATTCATGCGCCTGGGCCTCCTGCAGACAATGCACTTTGATTTATTTCGCTGTCTCTAATGGCACCCGGGATATCACCAGATATATATTGGATTTTTCCCTGACCCTGAGTGTCCGAACCCATGAGACGGTGGTTTTATCGGCCCCAGGTGGTCCGAGGTCGTTCCCGCTGCACAGATTCATGCTGCAGGGCCTCCTCTAGATAATTCACTTTGGTTTATTGCGCTATCTATAATAGCACCCGAGATATCACCAGATATATATTGGATTTTTCCCTGACCCTGACAGTCCGGCCCCATGAGACGATGATTTTCTCGGCCCGTCGTGGTCCGAGGTCGATCCCGCTGCACAGATTCATGCGCCAGGGCCTCCTACAGACAATGCACTTTGATTTATTGCGCTATCTGTAGTAGCACCCGAGATATCACCATATATATATTGGATTTTTCCCTGACCCTGACAGTCCGGGCCCATGAGACGGTGATTTTCTCGGCCCCTGGTGATCCGATGTCGTTCCCGCTGCACACATTCATGCGCCAGGGCCTCCTGCAGACAATGCACTTTGGTTTATTGCGCTATCTCTAATAGCACCCGAGATATGACCAGATTTATATTGGATTTTTCCCTGACCCTGACAGTCCGGCCCCATGAGACGATGATTTTCTCGGCCCGTCGTGGTCCGAGGTCGTTCCGGCTGCACAGATTCATGCGCCCGGGCCTGCTACAGACAATGCACTTTGATTTATTGCGCTATCTGTAATAGCACCCGAGATATCACCAGATATATATTGGATTTTTCACCGACCCTGAGTATCCGGCCCCATGAGACGGTAGTATTCTCGGCTCCTGGTGGTCCCAGGTCGTTCCCGCTGCACAGATTCATGCGCCAGTGCTTCCTGCAGACAATTCACTTTGGTTTATTGCGCTATCTGTAATAGCACCCGAGATATCACCAGATATATGCTGGATTTTTACATCACCATGGGTGACGGATTCCGAATATCTGTAATTTTCTCGGCGCCTGGTGGTCCGAGGTGGTTCCTGCTGCACAGATTCATTCGCCAGTGCCTCCTACAGACAATGCACTTTGATTTATTTCGCTATCTATAATAGCACCCGAGATATCACCAGATATGTATTGGATTTTTCCCTGACCCTGAGTGTCCGACCCTATGAGACGGTGGTTTTCTCGGCCCCTGGTGGTCCGAGGTGGTTCCTGCTGCACAGATTCATTCGCCAGTGCCTCCTACAGACAATGCACTTTGATTTATTGCGTTATCCCTAATAGCACCCGAGATATCAACAGATATATATTGGATTTTTCCCTGACCCTGACAGTCCGGCCCACGGTGTCGGTGGTTTTCTCGGCCCCTGGTGTTCCGAGGTCGTTCCCGCTGCACAGAATCATGCGCCAGGGCCCCCTGCAGATAATTCACTTTGGTTTAGTGCGCTAGCTGTAATAGCACCCGAGATATCACCAGATATATATTGGATTTTCCACTGACCCTGAGTGTCCGGGCCCATGAGACGATGGTTTTCTCGGCACCTGGTGGTCCGAGGTCGTTCCCACTGCACAGATTCATGCGCCAGGGCCTCCTATAGATAATTCACTTTGGTTTATTGCGCTATCTCTAATAGCACCCGAGATATCACCATATATATATTGGATTTTCCCCTGACCCTGAGTGTCCGGGCCCATGAGACGGTGGTTTTCTCGGCCCCTGGTGGTCCGAGATCGTTCCCGCTGCACAGATTCATGCGCCAGGGCCTCCTGCAGACAATGCACTTTGGGTTATTGCGCTATCTCTAATAGCACCCGAGATATCACCAGATATATATTGGATTTTCCACTGACCCTGAGTGTCAGACCCCACGAGACGGTGGTTTTCTCGGTCCCTCGTGGTCCGAGGTCGATCCCGCTGCACAGATTCATGCACCAGGGCCCCCTGCAGATAATTCACTTTGATTTATTGCGCTATCTCTAATAGCACCCGAGATATCACCATATATATATTGGATTTTTCTCTGACCCTGACAGCCCGGCCCCATGAGACGGTGATTTTCTCGGCTCCTGGTGGTCCGAGGTCGTTCCCGCTGCACAGATTCATGCGCCGGGGCCCCCTGCAGATAATTCACTTTGGTTTAGTGCGCTATCTGTAAGAGCATCCGAGATATCACCAGATATATATTGAATTTTTCCCCGACCCTGAGTGTCCGGCCACGTGTGTCGGTGGTGTTCTCGGCCCCTGGTGGTCCGAGGTCGATCCCGCTGCACAGATTCATGCGCCAGGGCCTCCTACAGACAATGCACTTTGGTTTTTTGCGCTATCTGTAATAGCGCCCGAGATATCACCAGATATATATTGGATTTTTCACCGACCCTGACAGTCCGGCCCCATGTGTCGGTGGTTTTCTCGGCCCCTGATGGTCCGAGGTCGGTCCCGCTGCACAGAGTTATGCGCCAGGGCCTCCTACAGACAATGCACTTTGATTTATTTCGCTATCTGTAATAGCACCCGAGATATCACCATATATATATTGGATTTTCCCCTGAACCTGAGTGTCCGGCCCCATGAGACGTTGGTTTTCTCGGCCCCTGGTGGTCCGAGGTCGTTCCCGGTGCACAGATTCATGCGCCAGGGCCTCCTGCAGACAATGCACTTTGGTTTATTGCGCTATCTCTAATAGCACCCGAGATATCAGTAGATATATATTGAATTTTTCCCCGACCCTGAGTGTTCGACCCCATGAGACAGTGGTTTTCTCGGCCCCTGGTGGACCGAGGTCGTTCCCTCTCCACAGATTCATGCGCCTGGGCCTCCTGCAGACAATGCACTTTTGTTTATTGCGCTATCTGTAATAGCACCCGAGATATCACCAGATATATATTGGATTTTTCCCCGAACCTGAGTGTGCGACCCCATGAGACGGTGGTTTTCTCGGCCCCTGGTGGTCCGAGGTCGTTCCCGCTTCACAGATTCATGCGCCAGGGCCCCCTTCAGATAATTCACTTTGATTTATTGCGCTCTCTCTAATAGCACCCGAGATATCACCAGATATATATTGGATTTTTCCCTGACCCTGAGTGTCCGGCCCAATGAGACTGTAGTTTTCTCGGCCCCTGGTGGTCCGAGGTCGCTCCCGCTGCACAGATTCATGCGCCCGGGCCTCCTACAGACAATGCACTTTGATTTATTGCGCTATCTCTAATAGCACCCGAGATATCACCAGATATATATTGGATTTTCCACTGACCCTGAGTGTCAGACACCACGAGACGGTGCTTTTCTCGGCCCCTGGTGGTCCGAGGTCGTTCCCGCTGCACAGATTCATGCGCCAGGGCCTCCTACAGACAATGCACTTTGATTTATTGCCCTATCTCTAATAGCACCCGAGATATCATCAGATATATATTGGATTTTTCCCCGACCCTGACAATCCTGCCCCATGAGACGGTAATTTTCTCGGCCCCTGGTGGTCCGAGGCCGATCCCGCTGCATAGATTCATGCGCCAGGGCCTCCTACAGACAATGCACTTTGATTTATTTCGCTATCTATAATAGCACCCGAGATATCACCAGATATATATTGGATTTTTCCCTGACCCTGAGTGTCCGACCCCATGAGACGGTTGTTTTCTCGGCCCCTGGTGGTCCGAGGTCGTTCACGCTGCACAGATTCATGCGGCAGGGCCTCCTGCAGACAATGCACTTTGGTTTCTTGCGCTATCCCTAATAGCACCCGAGATATCAGTAGATATATAATGGATTTTTCCATGACCCTGAGTGTCCGGCCCCATGAGACGGTTGTATTCTCGGCCCCTGGTGGTCCGAGGTCGTTCCCGCTGCACAGATTCATGCGCCAGGGCCTCCGGCAGACAATGGACGTTGATTTATTGCGCTATCTCTAATAGCACCCGAGATATCACCAGATATATATTGGATTTTTCCCCGACCCTGACAATCCGGCCCCATGAGACGGTGATTTTCTCGGCCCCTGGTGGTCCGAGGCCGATCCCGCTGCATAGATTCATGCGCCAGGGCCCCCTGCAGATAATTCACTTTGGTTTAGTGCGCTATCTGTAACAGCACCCGAGATATCACCATATATATATTGGATTTTCCCCTGACCCTGAGTGTCCGGCCCCATGAGACGGTGGTATTCTCGGCCCCTGGTGGTCCGAGGTCGATCCCGCTGCACAGATTCATGCGCCAGGGCCTCCTACAGACAAGGCACTTTGATTTATTGCGCTATCTATAATAGCACCCGAGATATCACCAGATATATATTGGATTTTTCCCTGACCCTTAGTGTCCGGCCCCATGAGACTGTAGTTTTCTCGGCCCCTGGTCGTCCGAGGTCGCTCCCGCTGCACAGATTCATGCGCCAGGGCCTCCTACAGACAATGCACTTTGATTTATTGCGCTATCTGTAATAGCACCCGAGATATCACCAGATATATATTGGATTTTTCCCCGACCCTGACAGTCCGGCCCCATGTGTCGGTGGTTGTCTCGGCCCCTGGTGGTCCGAGGTCGTTCCGGCTGCACAGATTCATGCGCCAGGGCCCCCTGCAGATAATTCACTTTGGTTTAGTACGCTATCTGTAAGAGCATCCGAAATATCACCAGATATATATTGAATTTTTCTCCGAACCTGAGTGTGCGACCCCATGAGACGGTGGTTTTCTCGGCCCCTGGTGGACCGAGGTCGTTCCCGCTTCACAGATTCATGCGCCAGGGCCCCCTGCAGATAATTCACTTTGGTTTAGTGCGCTATCTGTAATAGCACCCGAGATATCACCATACATATATTGGATTTTCCCCTGAACCTGAGTGTCCGGCCCCATGAGACGTTGGTTTTCTCGGCCCCTGGTGGTCCGAGGTCGTTCCCGGTGCACAGATTCATGCGCCAGGGCCTCCTGCAGACAATGCACTTTGGTTTATTGCGCTATCTCTAATAGCACCCGAGATATCAGTAGATATATATTGAATTTTTCCCCGACCCTGAGTGTTCGACCCCATGAGACAGTGGTTTTCTCGGCCCCTGGTGGACCGAGGTCGTTCCCTCTCCACAGATTCATGCGCCTGGGCCTCCTGCAGACAATGCACTTTTGTTTATTGCGCTATCTGTAATAGCACCCGAGATATCACCAGATATATATTGGATTTTTCCCCGAACCTGAGTGTGCGACCCCATGAGACGGTGGTTTTCTCGGCCCCTGGTGGTCCGAGGTCGTTCCCGCTTCACAGATTCATGCGCCAGGGCCCCCTTCAGATAATTCACTTTGATTTATTGCGCTCTCTCTAATAGCACCCGAGATATCACCAGATATATATTGGATTTTTCCCTGACCCTGAGTGTCCGGCCCAATGAGACTGTAGTTTTCTCGGCCCCTGGTGGTCCGAGGTCGCTCCCGCTGCACAGATTCATGCGCCCGGGCCTCCTACAGACAATGCACTTTGATTTATTGCGCTATCTCTAATAGCACCCGAGATATCACCAGATATATATTGGATTTTCCACTGACCCTGAGTGTCAGACACCACGAGACGGTGCTTTTCTCGGCCCCTGGTGGTCCGAGGTCGTTCCCGCTGCACAGATTCATGCGCCAGGGCCTCCTACAGACAATGCACTTTGATTTATTGCCCTATCTCTAATAGCACCCGAGATATCATCAGATATATATTGGATTTTTCCCCGACCCTGACAATCCTGCCCCATGAGACGGTAATTTTCTCGGCCCCTGGTGGTCCGAGGCCGATCCCGCTGCATAGATTCATGCGCCAGGGCCTCCTACAGACAATGCACTTTGATTTATTTCGCTATCTATAATAGCACCCGAGATATCACCAGATATATATTGGATTTTTCCCTGACCCTGAGTGTCCGACCCCATGAGACGGTTGTTTTCTCGGCCCCTGGTGGTCCGAGGTCGTTCACGCTGCACAGATTCATGCGGCAGGGCCTCCTGCAGACAATGCACTTTGGTTTCTTGCGCTATCCCTAATAGCACCCGAGATATCAGTAGATATATAATGGATTTTTCCATGACCCTGAGTGTCCGGCCCCATGAGACGGTTGTATTCTCGGCCCCTGGTGGTCCGAGGTCGTTCCCGCTGCACAGATTCATGCGCCAGGGCCTCCGGCAGACAATGGACGTTGATTTATTGCGCTATCTCTAATAGCACCCGAGATATCACCAGATATATATTGGATTTTTCCCCGACCCTGACAATCCGGCCCCATGAGACGGTGATTTTCTCGGCCCCTGGTGGTCCGAGGCCGATCCCGCTGCATAGATTCATGCGCCAGGGCCCCCTGCAGATAATTCACTTTGGTTTAGTGCGCTATCTGTAACAGCACCCGAGATATCACCATATATATATTGGATTTTCCCCTGACCCTGAGTGTCCGGCCCCATGAGACGGTGGTATTCTCGGCCCCTGGTGGTCCGAGGTCGATCCCGCTGCACAGATTCATGCGCCAGGGCCTCCTACAGACAAGGCACTTTGATTTATTGCGCTATCTATAATAGCACCCGAGATATCACCAGATATATATTGGATTTTTCCCTGACCCTTAGTGTCCGGCCCCATGAGACTGTAGTTTTCTCGGCCCCTGGTCGTCCGAGGTCGCTCCCGCTGCACAGATTCATGCGCCAGGGCCTCCTACAGACAATGCACTTTGATTTATTGCGCTATCTGTAATAGCACCCGAGATATCACCAGATATATATTGGATTTTTCCCCGACCCTGACAGTCCGGCCCCATGTGTCGGTGGTTGTCTCGGCCCCTGGTGGTCCGAGGTCGTTCCGGCTGCACAGATTCATGCGCCAGGGCCCCCTGCAGATAATTCACTTTGGTTTAGTACGCTATCTGTAAGAGCATCCGAAATATCACCAGATATATATTGAATTTTTCTCCGAACCTGAGTGTGCGACCCCATGAGACGGTGGTTTTCTCGGCCCCTGGTGGACCGAGGTCGTTCCCGCTTCACAGATTCATGCGCCAGGGCCCCCTGCAGATAATTCACTTTGGTTTAGTGCGCTATCTGTAATAGCACCCGAGATATCACCATACATATATTGGATTTTTCCCTGACCCTGAGTGTCCGACCCCATGAGACGGTGGTATTCTCGGCCCCTGGTGGTCCGAGGTCGATCGCGCTGCACAGATTTATGCGCTAGGGCCTCCTACAGACAATGCACTTTGATTTATTTCGCTATCTGTAATAGCACCCGAGATATCACCATATATATATTGGATTTTCCCCTGACCCTGAGTGTCCGGCCCCAAGAGACGGTGGTATTCTCGGCCCCTGGTGATCCGAGGTCGATCCCGCTGCACAGGTTCATGCGCTAAGGCCTCCTGCAGACAATGGACTTTGATTTATTGTGCTATCTCTAATAGCACCCGAGATATCACCATATATATGTTGGATTTTCCCCTGACCCTGAGCGTCCGGACCCATGAGACGGTGGTTTTCTCGGCCCCTGGTGGTCCGAGGTAGTTCCCGCTGCACAGATTCATGCGCCAGGGCCTCCTATAGATAATTCACATTGGTTTATTGCGCTATCTCTAATAGCACCCGAGATATCACCATATATATATTGGATTTTCCCCTGACCCTGAGTGTCCGGCCACATGAGACGGTGGTATTCTCGGCCCCTGGTGGTCCGAGGTCGTTCCCGCTGCACAGATTCATGCGCCAGGGCCCCCTGCAGATAATTCACTTCGATTTATTGCCCTATCTCTAATAGCACCCGAGATATCATCAGATATATATTGGATTTTTCCCCGACCCTGACAATCCGGCCCCATGAGACGGTAATTTTCTCGGCCCCTGGTGGTCCGAGGCCGATCCCGCTGCACAGATTCATGCGCCAGGGCCTCCTACAGACAATGCACTTTGATTTATTTCGCTATCTATAATAGCACCCGAGATATCACCAGATATATATTGGATTTTCCACTGACCCTGAGGGTCCGACCCCATGAGACGGTGGTTTTCTCGGCCCCTGGTGGTCCGAGGTCGTTCCCGCGGCACAGATTCATGCGCCAGGGCCTCCTGCAGACAATGCACTTTGGTTTATTGCGCTATCCCTAATAGCACCCGAGATATCAGTAGATATATAATGGATTTTTCCATGACCCTGAGTGTCCGGCCCCATGAGACGGTAGTATTCTCGGCCCCTGGTGGTCCGAGGTCGTTCCCGCTGCACAGATTCATGCGCCAGGGCCTCCTGCAGACAATGCAGTTTTGTTTATTGCGCTATCTCTAATAGCACCCGAGATATCAGTAGATATATATTGGATTTTTCCATGACCCTGAGTGTCCGGCCCCATGAGACGGTGGTTTTCTCGGCCCCTGGTGGTCCGAGGTAGTTCCCGCTGCACAGATTCATGCGCCAGGGCCTCCTGTAGATAATTCACATTGGTTTATTGCGCTATCTCTAATAGCACCCGAGATATCACCAGATGTATATTGGATTTTTCCCTGACCCTGACAGTCCGGCCCACGGTGTCGGTGGTTTTCTCGGCCCCTGGTGGTCCGAGGTCGCTCCCGCTGAACAGATTCATGCGCCAGGGCCTCCTACAGACAATGTACTTTGATTTATTGCGCTATCTGTAATAGCACCCGATATATCACCAGATATATATTGGATTTTTCCCTGACCCTGACAGTCCGGCCCCATGAGACGGTGATTTTCTCGGCCCCTGGTGGTCCGAGGTCGTTCCCGCTGCACAGATTCATGCGCCAGGGCCTCCTATAGATAATTCACTTTGGTTTATTGCGCTATCTCTAATAGCACCCGAGATATCACCAGATATATATTGGATTTTTCCCTGACCTTGACAGCCGGTCCCATGAGACGGCGGTTTTCTCGGTCCGTGGTGGTGCGAGGTCGTTACCGCTGCACAGATTCATGCGCCAGGGCCTCCTACAGTCAATGCACTTTGATTTATTGCGCTATCTGTAATAGCACCCGAGATATAACCAGATATATATTGGATTTTTCCCTGAACCTGAGTGTCCGACCCCACGAGACGGTAGTTTTCTCGGCCCCTGGTGGTCCGAGGTCGTTCCCGCTGCACAGATTCATGCATTATGGCCTCCTGCAGACAATGCACTTTGGTTTATTGCGCTATCTCTAATAGCACCCGAGATATCACCAGTTTTATATTGGATTTTTCTATGACCCTGAGTGTCCGACACCATGAGACGGCGGTTTTCTCGGCCCGTGGTGGTCCGTGGTTGTTCCCGCTGCACAGATTCATGCGCCAGGGCCTCCTACAGACAATGCACTTTGATTTATTGCGCTATCTGTAATAGCACCCGAGATAACACCAGATATATATTGGATTTTTCCCTGACCCTGAGTGTCCGACCCCATGAGACGGTAGTTTTCTCGGCCCCCGGTGGTCCGAGGTCGTTCCCGCTGCACAGATTCATGCGCTATGGCCTCCTGCAGACAATGCACTTTGGTTTATTGCGCTATCTCTAATAGCACCCGAGATATCACCACATATATATTGGATTTTCCTGACCCTGACAGTCCGATCCACGGTGTGGGTGGTTTTCTCAGCCCCTGGTGTTCCGAGATCGTTGCAGCTGCACAGATTCATGCGCCAGGGCTTGCTGCAGACAATGCAATTTGATTTATTGCGCTATCTCTAATAGCACCCGAGATATCACCAGATATATATTGGATTTTCCTGACCCTGACAGTCCGACCCACGGTGTGGGTGGTTTTCTCGGCCCCTGGTTGTCCGAGGTCGTTCCAGCTGCACAGATTCATGCGGCAGGGCCCCCTGTAGATAATTCACTTTGGTTTAGTGCGCTATCTGTAAGAGCATCCGAGATATCACCAGATATATATTGAATTTTTCCCCGACCCTGAGTGTCCGACCTCATGAGACGGTGGTTTTCTCGGCCCCTGGTGGACCGAGGTCGTTCCCGCGTCACAGATTCATGCGATAGGGCCTCCTGCAGACAATGCACTTTGATTTATTGCCCTATCTCTTATAGCAACTGAGATATCACCAGATATATATATGATTTTTCCCTGACCGTGAGTGTCCGACACCATGAGACGAAGGTTTTCTCGGCCCGTGGTGGTCCGAGGTCGTTCCCGCTGCACAGATTCATGCGCCAGGGCCTCCTACAGACAATGCACTTTGATTTATTGCGCTATCTGCAATAGTACCCGAGATATCACCAGATATATATTGGATTTTTCCCCGACCCTGAGTGTCCGGCCCCGTGAGACGGTAGTTTTCTCGGCCCCTGGTGGTCCGAGGTCGTTCCCGCTGCGCAGATTCATGCGCCAGGGCCTCCTACAGACAATGCACTTTCATTTATTGCGCTATCTGCAATAGCACCCGAGATATCACCAGATATATATTGGATTTTTCCCCGACCCTGAGTGTCCGGCCCCGTGAGACGGTAGTTTTCTCGGCCCCTGGTGGTCCGAGGTCGATCCCGCTGCACAGATTCATGCGCCAGGGCCTCCTATAGATAATTCACTTTGGTTTATTGCGCTATCTCTAATATCACCCGAGATATCACCAGATATATATTGGATTTTCCTGACCCTGACAGTCCGACCCACGGTGTGGGTGGTTTTCTCAGCCCCTGGTGTTCCGAGGTCGTTGCAGCTGCACAGATTCATGCGGCAGGGCCCCCTGCTGATAATTCACTTTCGTTTGGTGCGCTATCTGTAAGAGCATCCGAGATATCACCAGATATATATTGAATTTTTCCCCGACCCTGAGTGTCCGACCCCATGAGACGGCGGTTTTCTCGGCCCGTGGTGGTCCGAGGTCGTTCCCGCTGCACAGATTCATGCGCCAGGGCCTCCTACAGACAATGCACTTTGATTTATTGCGCTATCTGTAATAGCACCCGAGATATCAAAACATATATATTGGATTTTTCCCTGGCCCTGACTGCCGGTCCCATGAGACGGTGATTTTCTCGGCCCCTGGTGGTCCGAGGTCGTTCCCACTGCACAGATTCATGCGGCAGGGCCCCCTGCAGATAATTCACTTTGGTTTAGTGCGCTATCTGTAAGAGCACCCGAGATATCCCCAGATCTATATTGGATTTTTCCCTGACACTGAGTGCCCGGCCCCATGTGTCGGTGGTTTTCTCGGCCCCTGGTGGTCCGAGGTCGATCCCGCTGCACAGATTCATGCGCCAGGGCCTCCTGCAGACAATGCACTTTAATTTATTGCGCTATCTGTAATAGCACCCGAGATATCACCAGATATACGCTGGATTTTTACATGACCTTGGGTGACGGATTTCAAATATCTGTAATTTTCTCGGCTCCTGGTGGTCCGAGGTCGTTCCTGCTGCACAGATTCATGCGCAGGGGCCTCCTACTGACAATGCACTTTGATTTATTGCGCTATCTCTAATAGCACCCGAGATATCACCAGATATATGCTGGATTTTTACATGACCTTGGCTGACGTATACGGAAAATCTGTAATTATCTCGGTCCCTGGTGGTCCGAGGTCGTTCCCGCTTCACAGATTCATGCGCCAGGGCCTCCTGCAGACAATGCACTTTGGTTTATTGCGCTATCTCTAATAGCACCCGAGATATCAAAACATATATATTGGATTTTTCCCTGGCCCTGACTGCCGGTCCCATGAGACGGTGATTTTCTCGGCCCCTGGTGGTCCGAGGTCGTTCCCACTGCACAGATTCATGCGGCAGGGCCCCCTGCAGATAATTCACTTTGGTTTAGTGCGCTATCTGTAAGAGCACCCGAGATATCCCCAGATCTATATTGGATTTTCCCCTGACCCTGAGTGTCCGGCCCCATGAGACGGTGGTTTTATCTGCTCCTGGTGGTCCGAGGTCGTTCCCGCTGCACAGATTCATGCGCCAGGGCTTCCTGCAGACAATACACTTTGATTTAGCGGGCTTTTCTGTAATAGCACCCGAGATATCACCAGATATATATATTGGATTTTCCCCTGACCCTGACTGTCCGGCCCCATGAGACGGTGGTTTTATCGGCTCCTGGTGGTCCGAGGTCGTTCCCGCTGCACAGATTCATGTGCCAGGGCTTCCTGCAGACAACGCACTTGGATTTATCGCGCTATCTGTAATAGCACCCGAGAAAGCACCAGATATATGCTGGATTTTTACATGACCTTGGGTGACGGATTCCGAATATCTGTAATTTTCTCGGCCCCTGGTGGTCCGAGGTCGTTCCTGCTGCACAGATTCATTCGCCAGTGCCTCCTACAGACAATGCACGTTGATTTATTGCACTATCTCTAATAGCACCCAAGATATCACCAGATATATGCTGGATTTTTACATGACCTTGGGTGACGGATTCCGAATATCTGTAATTTTCTCGGACCCTGGTGGTCCGAGGTCGTTCCTGCTGCACAGATTCATGCGCAAGGGCCTCCTACTGACAATGCTCCTTGATTTATTGCGCTATCTCTAATAGCACCCGAGATATCATCAGATACATCCTGGATTTTTACATGACCTTGGGTGTCCGGCCCCATATGAAGGTGGTTTTCCCGGCCCCTGGTGGTCCGAAGTCGTTCCTGCTGCACAGATTCATGCGCCAGGGCCTCCAACAGACAATGCACTTCGATTTATTGCGCTATCTCTAATAGCACCCGAGATATCACCAGATATATGCTGGATTTTTACATGACTATGGCTGACGGATACGGAAAATCTGTAATTTTCTCGGTCCCTGGTGGTCCGAGGTAGATCCCGCTGCACAGATTCATGCGCCAGGGCCACCTACAGACAAGGCACTTTGATTTATTGTGCTATCTGTAATAGCACCCGAGATATCACCAGATATATATTGGATTTTTCCCTGACCCTGAGTGTCCGATCCCATGAGACGGTGGTTTTTTCGGCCCCTGGTGGTCCGAGGTCGATCCCGCTGCACAGATTCATTCGCCGGGGCCTCCTGCAGACAATGCCCTTTGATTTATTGCGCTGTCTCTAATAGCCCCCGAGATATCATCAGATACATCCTGGATTTTTACATGACCTTGGGTGTCCGGCCCCATATGAAGGTGGTTTCCTCGGCCCCTGGTGGTCCTAAGTCGTTCCTGCTGCACAGATTCATGCGCCAGGGCCTCCAACAGACAATGCACTTTGATTTATTGCGCTATCTCTAATAGCACCCGAGATATCACCGGATATATATTGGATTTTTCCCCGACCCTGAGTGTCCGGCCCCATGAGACCGCGGTTTTCTCGGCCCCTGGTGGTCCGAGGTCGTTGCCGCTGCACAGATTCATGCGCTATGGCCTGCCACAGACAATGCACTTTGATTTATCGCGCTATCTGTAATAGCACCCGAGATATCACCAGATATATGCTGGATTTTTACATGACCTTGGCTGACGGATACGGAAAATCTGTAATTTTCTCGGTCCCTGCTGGTCCGAGGTCGTTCCTGCTGCCCAGATTCAGGCGCCAGGGCCTCCTGCAGACAATGCACTTTGGTTTATTGCGCTATCTCTAATAACACCTGAGATATCACCGGATATATATTGGATTTTTCCCCGACCCTGAGTGTCCGGCCCCATGAGACCGCGGTTTTCTCGGCCCCTGGTGGTCCGAGGTCGTTCCCGCTGCACAGATTCATGCGCCAGGGACTCCTACAGACAATGCACTTTGATTTATTGCGCTATCTGTAATAGCACCCGAGATATCACCAGATATATGCTGGATTTTTACATGACATTGGGTGACGGACACCGAAAATCTGTAATTTTCACGGCCCCTGGTTGTCCGAGGTCGTTCCCGCTGCACAGATTCATGCGCCAGGGCTTCCTGCAGACAATACACTTTGATTTAGCGCGCTATCTGTAATAGCACGCGAGATATCACCAGATATATATTAGATTTTTCCCTGACCCTGAGAGTCCGGCCCCATGAGACGGTGGTTTTCTCGGCCCCTGGTGTTCCGAGGTCGTTCCCGCTGCACAGATTCATGCGCCAGGGCTTGCTGCAGAGAATGCACTTTGATTTATCGCGCTATATGTAATAGCCGCCGAGATATCACCAGATATATGCTGGATTTTTACATGACATTGGGTGACGGACACCGAGAATCTGTAATTTTCTCGGCCCCTGGTTGTCCGAGGTCGTTCCCGCTGCACAGATTCATGCGCCAGGGCTTCCTGCAGACAATACACTTTGATTTAGCGCGCTATCTGTAATAGCACGCGGGATATCACCAGATATATATTGGATTTTTCCCTGACCCTGAGAGTCCGGCCCCATGAGACGGTGGTTTTCTCGGCCCCTGGTGTTCCGAGGTCGTTCCCGCTGCACAGATTCATGCGCCAGGGCTTGCTGCAGAGAATGCACTTTGATTTATCGCGCTATATGTAATAGCCGCCGAGATATCACCAGATATATGCTGGATTTTTACATGACATTGGGTGACGGACACCGAGAATCTGTAATTTTCTCGGCCCCTGGTTGTCCGAGGTCGTTCCCGCTGCACAGATTCATGCGCCAGTGCTTCCTGCAGACAATACACTTTGATTTAGCGCGCTATCTGTAATAGCACGCGAGATATCACCAGATATATATTGGATTTTTCCGTGAGCCTGAGAGTCCGGCCCCATGAGACGGTGGTTTTCTCGGCCCCTGGTGTTCCGAGGTCGTTCCCGCTGCACAGATTCATGCGCCAGGGCTTGCTGCAGAGAATGCACTTTGATTTATCGCGCTATATGTAATAGCCGCCGAGATATCACCGGATATATGCTGGATTTTTGCATGACATTGGGTGACGGATACCGAAAATCTGTAATTTTCTCGGCCTCTGGTGGTCCGATGTCGTTCCCGCTGCTCAGATTAATGCGCAAGGGCCATCTACGGACAATGCACTTTTATTTATCGCGCTATTCGAATAGCACCCGAGATATCACCAGATACATTCTGGATTTTTACATGACCTTGGGTGTCCGGCCCCATGCGTCGGTGGTTTTCTCTACACCTGGTGGTCCGAGGTCGTTCCTGCTGCACACATTCATGCGCCAGGGCCTCCTGCAGACAATGCACTTTTGTTTATTGCGCTATCTCTAATAGCACCCGAGATATCACCAGATATATATTGGATTTTCCCCTGACCCTGACTGCCGGCCCCATGAGACGGTGGTTTTCTCGGCCCCTGGTGGTCCGAGGTCGTTCCCGCTGCCCAGATTCATGCGCCAAGGCCTCCTACAGACAATGCACTTTGATTTATTGCGCTATCTGTAATAGCACCCGAAAAAGCGCCATATATATGTTGGATTTTTACATGACTTTGGGTGACGGATACCGAAAATCTGTAATTTTCTCGGCCCCTGGTGGTCCGAGATCGTTCCCGCTGCACAGATTCATGCGGCAGGGCCTCCTGCAGATAATTCACTTTGGTTTAGTGCGCTGTCTGTAAGAGCACCCTAGATATTACCAGATATATATTGGATTTTTCCCTGACCCTGAGTGTCCGGCCCCATGTGTCGGTGGTTTTCTCGGCCCCTGGTGGTCCGAGGTCGTTCCCGCTGCACAGATGCATGCGCCAGGGCCCCCTGCAGATAATTCACTTCGACTTATCGCGCTATCTCTAATAGCACCCGAGATATCACCAGATATATATTGGATTTTTCCCCGACCCTGAGGGTCCGGCCCCATGAGACGGTGGTTTTCTCGGCCCCTGGTGGTCCGAGGTCGTTCCTGCTGCACAGATTCAAGCGCCAGGGCCTCCTGCAGACAAAGCACTTTGATTTATTGCACTATCCGTAATAGCACCTGAGATATCACCAGATATATATTGGATTTTTCCCTGACCCTGAGTGTCCGGCCCCATGAGACGGTGGTTTTCTCGGCCCTTGGTGCTCCGAGGTCGTTCCTGCTGCACAGATTCAAGCGCCAGGGCCTCCTGCAGACAAAGCACTTTGATTTATTGCACTATCCGTAATAGCACCTGAGATATCACCAGATATATATTGGATTTTTCCCTGACCCTGAGTGTCCGGCCCCATGAGACGGTGGTTTTCTCGGCCCTTGGTGCTCCGAGGTCGTTCCCGCTGCACAGATTCATGCGCTAGGGCCTGCTACAGACAATGCACTTTGATTTATTGCGCTATCTGTAATAGCACCCGAGATATCACCAGATATATATTGCATTTTTCCCTGACCCTGAGTGTCCTGTCCCCTGAGATGGTGGTTTTCTCGGCCCCTGGTGGTCCGAGGTCGTTCCCGCTGCACAGATTCATGCGCCAGGGCTTGCTGCAGACAATGCAATTTGATTTATCGCTTTATCTCTAATGGCACCCGAGATATCAAAAGATATATGCCCGATTTTTACATGACCTTGGGTGACGGATACCGAAAATCTGTAATTATCTAGGCCCCTGGTGGTCCGAGGTTGTTCCCGCTGCACAGATTCATTCGCCACTGCCTCCTACTGACAATGCACTTTGATTTATTGCGCTATCTCTAATAGCACCCGAGATATCACCAGATATATGCTGGATTTTTACATGACATTGGGTGACGGACACCGAAAATCTGTAATTTTCTCGGCCCCTGGTTGTCCGATGTCGTTCTCGCTGCTCAGATTAATGCGCAAGGGCCTTCTACGGACAATGCACTTTGATTTATCGCGCTATCTCGAATAGCACCCGAGATATCACTAGATACATTCTGGATTTTTACATGACCTTGGGTGTCCGGCCCCATGCGTCGGTGCTTTTCTCGACCCCTGGTGGTCCGAGGTCGTTCCTGCTGCACACATTCATGCGCCAGGGCCTCCTGCAGACAATGCACTTTGGTTTATTGCGCTATCTCTAATAACTCCTGAGATATCACCGGATACATGTTGGATTTTTCCCCGACCCTGAGTGTCCGCCCCCATGAGACGGTGGTTTTCTCGGCCCCTGGTAGTCCGAGGTCGTTCACGCTGCCCAGATTCATGCGGCAGGGCCTCCTACAGACAATGCACTTTGGTTTATTGCGCTATCTGTAACAGCACCCGAGATATCACCAGATTTATATTGGATTTTTCCCTGACACTGAGTACCCGGCCCCATGAGACGCTGGTTTTCTCGGCCCCTGGTGGTCCGAGGTCGTTCCCGCTGCACAGATTCATGCGCCAGGGCCTGCTACAGACAATGCACTTTGGTTTATTGCGCTATCTGTAATAGCACCCGAGATACCACCAGATATATATTGGATTTTTCCCCGACCCTGACAGTCCGGCCCCATGTGTCGGTGGTTTTCTCGGCCCCTGGTTGTCCGAGGTCGTTCCCGCTGCACAGATTCATGCGTCAGGGCCTCCTGCAGAAAATTCACTTTGATTTATTCCGCTATCTCTAATAGAACCCGAGATATCACCAGATATATATTGGATTTTTCCCTGACACTGAGTGTCCGGCCTAATGAGACTGTAGTTTTCTCGGCCCCTGGTGGTCCGAGGTCGCTCCCGCTGCACAGATTCATGCGCCAGGGCCTCCTACAGACAATGCACTTTGATTTATTGCGCTATCTGTAATAGCACCCGAGATATCATCAGCTATATATAGGATTTTCCACTGACCCTGTGTGTCCGGGCCCATGAGACGGTAGTATTCTCGGCCCCTGGTGGTCCGAGGACGTTCCCGCTGCACAGATTCTTGCGCCAGGGCCTCCTATAGATAATTCACTTTGGTTTATTGCGCTATCTCTAATAGCACCCGAGATATCACCAGATATATATTGGATTTTTCCCTGACCCTGACAGTCCGACCCACGGTGTGGGTGGTTTTCTCAGCCCCTGGTGTTCCGAGGTCGTTCCAGCTGCACAGATTCATGCGGCAGGGCCCTCTGCAGATAATTCACTTTCGTTTAGTGCGCTATCTGTAAGAGCATCCGAGATATCACCAGATATATATTGAATTTTTCCCCGACCCTGAGTGTCCGACCCCATGAGACGGTGGTTTTCTCGGCCCCTGGCGGACCGAGGTCGTTCCCGCTTCACAGATTCATGCGCCAGGGCCTCCTGCAGACAATGCACTTTGGTTTATTGTGCTATCTCTAATAGCACCCGAGATATCACCTGATTTATATTGGATTTTTCTATGACCCTGAGCGTCCGACACCATGAGACGGCGGTTTTCTCGGCCCGTGGTGGTCCGAGGTCGTTCCCGCTGCACAGTTTCATGCGCTATGGCCTCCTGCAGACAATGCACTTTGATTTATTGCGCTACCTCTAATAGCACCAGAGATATCACGACATATATATTGGATTTTTCCCTGACCCTGACAGCCGGTCCCATGAGACGGTGATTTTCTCGGCCCCTGGTGGTCCGAGGTCGTTCCCACTGCACAGATTCATGCGCCAGGGCCTCCTGCAGACAATGCACTTTGATTTATTGCGCTATCTCTAATAGCACCCGAGATATCACCACATATATATTGGATTTTTCCCTGGCCCTGACAGCCGGTCCCATGAGACGGTGATTTTCTCAGCCCCTGGTGGTCCGAGGTCGTTCCCACTGCACAGCTTCATGCGCCAGGGCCTCCTGCAGACAATGCACTTTGATTTCTTGCGGTATCTGTAATAGCACCCGAGATATCACCAGATATATATTGGATTTTTCCCTGACCCTGAGTGTCCGGCCCCATGAGACGGTGGTTTTCTCGGCCCCTGGTGGTCGGAGGTCGCTCCCGCTGCACAGATTCATGCGCCAGGGCCTCCTACAGACAATGCACCTTGATTTATTGCGCTATCTCTAATAGCACCCGAGGTATCACCGGATATATATTGGATATTTCCCTGACCCTGACAGCGGGTCCCATGAGACGGTGATTTACTCGGCCCCTGGTGGTCCGAGGTCGTTCCCACTGTACAGATTCATGCGCCAGGGCCTCCTGCAGACAATGCACTTTGATTTATTGCGCTATCTCTAATAGCACCCGAGATATCACCACATATATATTGGATTTTTCCCTGGCCCTGACAGCCGGTCCCATGAGACGGTGATTTTCTCGGCCCCTGGTGGTCCGAGGTCGTTCCCACTGCACAGCTTCATGCGCCAGGGCCTCCTGCAGACAATGCACCTTGATTTATTGCGCTATCTCTAATAGCACCCGAGGTATCACCGGATATATATTGGATTTTTCCATGACCCTGAGAGTCCGGCCCCATGAGACGGTAGTATTCTCGGCCCCTGGTGGTCCGAGGTCGTTCCCGCTGCACAGATTCATGAGCCAGGGCATCCTACAGACAATGCACTTTCATTTATTGCGCTATCTGTAACAGCACCCGAGATATCACCAGATTTATATTGGATTTTTCCCTGACACTGAGTACCCGGCCCCATGAGACGCTGGTTTTCTCGGCCCCTGGTGGTCCGAGGTCGTTCCCGCTGCACAGATTCATGCGCCAGGGCCTGCTACAGACAATGCACTTTGGTTTATTGCGCTATCTGTAATAGCACCCGAGATACCACCAGATATATATTGGATTTTTCCCCGACCCTGACAGTCCGGCCCCATGTGTCGGTGGTTTTCTCGGCCCCTGGTGGTCCGAGGTCGTTCCCGCTGCACAGATTCATGCGTCAGGGCCTCCTGCAGAAAATTCACTTTGATTTATTCCGCTATCTCTAATAGCACCCGAGGTATCACCGGATATATATTGGATTTTTCCATGACCCTGAGAGTCCGGCCCCATGAGACGGTAGTATTCTCGGCCCCTGGTGGTCCGAGGTCGTTCCCGCTGCACAGATTCATGAGCCAGGGCATCCTACAGACAATGCACTTTCATTTATTGCGCTATCTGTAATAGCACCCGAGATATCATCAGATATATATTGGATTTTCCACTGACCCTGTGTGTCCGGGCCCATGAGACGGTAGTATTCTCGGCCCCTGGTGGTCCGAGGTCGTTCCCGCTGCACAGATTCTTGCGCCAGGGCCTCCGATAGATAATTCACTTTGGTTTATTGCGCTATCTCTAATAGCACCCGAGATATCACCAGATATATATTGGATTTTTCCCTGACCCTGACAGTCCGACCCACGGTGTGGGTGGTTTTCTCAGCCCCTGGTGTTCCGAGGTCGTTCCTGCCGCACAGATTCATGCGGCAGGGCCCTCTGCAGATAATTCACTTTCGTTTTGTACGCTATCTGTAAGAGCATCCGAGATATCACCAGATATATATTGAATTTTTCCCCGACCCTGAGTGTCCGACCCCATGAGACGGTGGTTTTCTCGGCCCGTGGTGGTCCGAGGTCGTTCCCGCTGCACAGATTCATGCGCCAAGGCCTCCTACAGACAATGCACTTTGATTTATTGCGCTATCTGTAATAGCACCCGAGATATCACCAGATATATATTGAATTTTTCCCCGACCCTGAGTGTCCGACCCCATGAGACCGTGGTTTTCTCGGCCCCTGGTGGACCGAGGTCGTCCCCGCTTCACAGATTCATGCGCCAGCGCCTCCTGCAGACAATGCACTTTGGTTTATTGTGCTATCTCTAATAGCACCCGAGATATCACCTGATTTATATTGGATTTTTCTATGACCCTGAGTGTCCGACACCATGAGACGGCGGTTTTCTCGGCCCGTGGTGGTCCGAGGTCGTTCCCGCTGCACAGATTCATGCGCCAGGGCCTCCTACAGACAATGCACTTTGATTTATTGCGCTATCTGTAATAGCACCCGAGATATCACCAGATATATATTGGATTTTTCCCTGACCCTGAGTGTCCGACCCCATGAGACGGTAGTTTTCTCGGCCGATGGTGGTCCGAGGTCGTTCCCGCTGTACAGATTCATGCGCTATGGCCTCCTGCAGACAATGCACTTTGATTTATTGCGGTATCTGTAATTGCACCCGAGATATCACCAGATATATATTGGATTTTTCCCTGACCCTGAGTGTCCGGCCCCATGAGACGGTGGTTTTCTCGGCCCCTGGTGGTCGGAGGTCGTTCCGGCTGCACAGATTCATGCGCCAGGGCCTCGTACAGACAATGCACCTTGATTAATTGCGCTATCTCTAATAGCACCCGAGGTATCACCGGATATATATTGGATTTTTCCATGACCCTGAGAGTCCGGCCCCATGAGACGGTAGTATTCTCGGCCCCTGGCGGTCCGAGGTCGTTCCTGCTGCACAGATTCATGAGCCAGGGCATCCTGCAGACAATGCACTTTGATTTATTGCGCTATCTCTAATAGTACCCGAGATATCACCAGATATATATTGGATTTTTCACTGACCCTGACAGTCCGGCGCCATGAGACGGTGATTTGCTCGGCCCCTGGTGGTCCGAGGTCGTTCCCGCTGCACAGATTCATGCGCCAGGGCCTCCTATAGATAATTCACCTTGGTTTATTGCGCTATCTCTAATAGCACCCGAGATATCACCAGATATATATTGGATTTTTCCACGACCCTGACTGTCCGGCCCCATGAGACGGTGGTTTTCTCGGCCCCTGGTGGTCCGAGGTCGTTCCCTCTGCACAGATACATGCGACAGGGCCTCCTGCAGATAATTCACTTTGGTTTATTGCGCTATCTGTAATAGCACCCGAGATATCACCAGATACATATTGGATTTTCCCCTGACCCTGAGTGTCAGGCCCCATGGGACTGTGGTTTTCTCGGGCCCTGGTGGTCCGAGGTCGGTCCCGCTGCACAGATTCATGCGCCAGGGCCTCCTACAGACAATGCACTTTGATTTATTGCGCTATCTGTAATAGCACCCGAGATATCACCAGATATATATTGGATTTTTCCCTGACCCTGAATGCCCGGCCCCATGCGACGGTGGTTTTCTCGGCCCCTTGTGGTCCGAGGTCGTTCACGCTGCCCAGATTCATGCGGCAGGGCCTCCTACAGACAATGCACTTTGGTTTATTGCGCTATCTGTAACAGCACCCGAGATATCACCAGATATATATTGGATTTTTCCCTGACCCTGAGTACCCGGCCCCATGAGACGCTGGTTTTCTCGGCCCCTGGTGGTCCGAGGTCGTTCCCGCTGCACAGATTCATGCGCCAGGGCCTGCTACAGACAATGCACTTTGGTTTATTGCGCTATCTGTAATAGCACCCGAGATACCACCAGATATATATTGGATTTTTCCCCGACCCTGACAGTCCGGCCCCATGTGTCGGTGGTTTTCTCGGCCCCTGGTGGTCCGAGGTCGTTCCCGCTGCACAGATTCATGCGCCAGGGCCTCCTGCAGAAAATTCACTTTGATTTATTCCGCTATCTCTAATAGAACCCGAGATATCACCAGATATATATTGGATTTTTCCCTGACCCTGAGTGTCCCGCCTAATGAGACTGTAGTTTTCTCGGCCCCTGGTGGTCCGAGGTCGCTCCCGCTGCACAGATTCATGCGCCAGGGCCTCCTACAGACAATGCACTGTGATTTATTGCGCTATCTGTAATAGCACCCGAGATAACACCAGATATATATTGGATTTTTCCATGACCCTGAGTGTCCGGCCCCATGAGACGGTAGTATTCTCGCCCCTGGTGGTCCGAGGTCGTTCCCGCTGCACAGATTCATGCGCCAGGGCCTCCTACAGACAATGCACTGTGATTTATTGCGCTATTTGTAATAGCACCCGAGATATCATCAGATATATATTGGATTTTCCACTGACCCTGAGTACCCGGCCCCATGAGACGCTGGTTTTCTCGGCCCCTGGTGGTCCGAGGTCGTTCCCGCTGCACAGATTCATGCGCCAGGGCCTGCTACAGACAATGCACTTTGGTTTATTGCGCTATCTGTAATAGCACCCGAGATATCACCTGATTTATATTGGATTTTTCTATGACCCTGAGCGTCCGACACCATGAGACGGCGGTTTTCTCGGCCCGTGGTGGTCCGAGGTCGTTCCCGCTGCACAGTTTCATGCGCTATGGCCTCCTGCAGACAATGCACTTTGATTTATTGCGCTATCTCTAATAGCACCCGAGATATCACCACATATATATTGGATTTTTCCCTGACCCTGACAGCCGGTCGCATGAGACGGTGATTTTCTCGGCCCCTGGTGGTCCGAGGTCGTTCCCACTGCACAGCTTCATGCGCCAGGGCCTCCTGCAGACAATGCACCTTGATTTATTGCGCTATCTCTAATAGCACCCGAGGTATCACCGGATATATATTGGATATTTCCCTGACCCTGACAGCCGGTCCCATGAGACGGTGATTTTCTCGGCCCCTGGTGGTCCGAGGTCGTTCCCGCTGCACAGATTCATGCGCCAGGGCCTCCTACAGACAATGCACCTTGATTAATTGCGCTATCTCTAATAGCACCCGAGGTATCACCGGATATATATTGGATTTTTCCATGACCCTGAGAGTCCGGCCGCATGAGACGGTAGTATTCTCGGCCCCTGGTGGTCCGAGGTCGTTCCCGCTGCACAGATTCATGAGCCAGGGCATCCTACAGACAATGCACTTTGATTTATTGCGCTATCTGTAATAGCACCCTAGATATCACCAGATATATATTGGATTTTTCCCTGACCCTGACAGTCTGGCCTCATGAGACGGTGATTTTCTCGGCCCCTGGTTGTCCGAGGTCGTTCCCGCTGCACAGATTCATGCGCCAGGGCCTCCTACAGACAATGCAATTTGAATTATTGCGCTATCTGTAATAGCACCCGAGATATCACCAGATATATATTGGATTTTTCCCTGACCCTGAGAGTCCGGCCACATGAGACGGTGGTATTCTCGGCCCCTGGTGGTCCGAGGTCGTTCCCGCTGCACAGATTCATGCGCCAGGGCCTCGTACAGACAATGCACTCCGATTTATCGTGCCATCTGTAATAGCACCCGAGATATCACCAGATATATATTAGATTTTTGCCTGACCCTGAGTGTCCGGCCCCATGAGACGGTGGTTGTCTCGGCCCCTGGTGGTCCAAGGTCGTTCCCGCTGCACAGATTCATGCGCCAGGGCTTCCTGCAGACACTGCACTTTGATTTATCGCGATATCTGTAATAGCACCCGAGATATCACCAGATATATGCTGGATTTTTACATGAGCCTGGCTGACGGATACCGAAAATCTGTAATTTTCTCGGCTCCTGGTGGTCCGAGGTCGTTTCCGCTGCACAGATTCATGCGCCAGGGCCTCGTACAGACAATGCACTCCGATTTACCGCGCTATCTGTAATAGCACCCGAGATATCACCAGATATATGCTGGATTTTTCCATGACCTTGGGTGACGGATACCCAAAATCTGTAATTCTCTCGGCCCCTGGTGGTCCGAGGTCTTTCCCGCTGCACAGACTCATGCGCCAGGGCTTCCCGCTGACAATGCACTTTGATTTAGGGCGCTATTTGTAATAGCACCCGAGATATCACCAGATATATGCTGGATTTTTACATGACTTTGGGTGACGGGCACCGAAAATCTGTAATTTTCTCGGCCTCTGGTGGTCCGATGTCGCTCCTGCTGCAGAGATTCATGCGCAGGGCATCCTGCAGATAATTCACTTTGGTTTATTGCGCTATCTGTAATAGCACCCGAGATATCACCAGATATATATTGGATTTTTCCCTGACTCTGAGTGTCCGGCCCCATGAGACGGTGGTTTTCCCGTCCCCTGGTGGTCCGAGGTCGTTCCCGCTGCGCAGACGCATGCGCCAGGGCTTCCTGCAGATAATTCACTTTGGTTAATTGCGCTATCTCTAATAGCACCCGAGATATCTCCAGATATATATTGGATTTTCCCCTGACCCTGAGTGTCCGGCCCCATGAGACTGTAGTTTTCTCGGCCCCTGGTGGTCCGAGGTCGTTCCCGCTGCACAGATTCATGCGCCAAGGCTTCCTGCAGACACTGCACTTTGATTTATCGCGATATCTGTAATAGCACCCGAGATATCACCAGATATATATTTGATTTTTCTCTGACCCTGAGTGTCCGGCCCCATGAGACGGTGGTTTTCTCGGCCCCTGGTGGTCCGAGATCGTTCCCGCGGCACAGATTCATGCGCCAGGGCCCGCTGCAGATAATTCACTTTGGTTTAGTGCGCTATCTGTAAGAGCACCCGAGATATCAGCAGATGTATATTGAATTTTTCAACCGACCCTGACAATCCGGCCCCATGAGACGGTGGTTTTCTCGGCCGCTGGTGGTCCGAGGTCGTATCCGCTGCACAGATTCATGCGCCAGGGTTTCCCGCAGACAATTCACTTTGGTTTATTGCGCTATCTGTAATAGCACCCGAGATATCACCAGATATATGCTGGATTTTTACATGACCTTGGGTGACGGATTCCGAATATCTGTAATTTTCTCGGCCCCTGGTGGTCCGAGGTCATTCCTGCTGCACAGATTCATTCGCCAGGGCCTCCTACAGACAATGCACTTTGATTTATTGCGCTATCTCTAATAGCACCCGAGATATCACCAGATATATAATGGATTTTACCATGACCCTGACAGTCCGGCCACATGAGACGGTGGTTTTCTCGGCAGCTGGTGGTCCGAGGTCGTTACCGCTGAACAGATTCATGCGCCAGGGTTTCCCGCAGACAATTCACTTTGGTTTATTGCGCTATCTGTAATAGCACCCGAGATATCACCCGATATATAATGGATTTTAACATGACCCTGACAGTCCGGCCACATGAGACGGTGGTTTTCTCGGCCCCTGGTGGTCCGAGGTCGTTACCGCTGCACGGATTCATGCGCCAGGGCTTCCTGCAGACAATGCAGTTTGATTTATCGCGCTATCTGTAATAGCACCTGAGATATCACCAGATATATATTGGATTTTTCCCTGACCTTGACAGTCCGGACCCATGTGTCGATGGTTTTCTCGGTCCCTCGTGGTCCGAGTTCGATCCCGCTGAACTGATTCATGCGCCAGGGTTTCCCGCAGACAATTCACTTTGGTTTATTGCGCTATCTGTAATAGCACCCGAGATATCACCAGATATATGCTGGATTTTTACATGACCTTGGGTGACGGATTCCGAATATCTGTAATTTTCTCGGCCCCTGGTGGTCCGAGGTCATTCCTGCTGCACAGATTCATTCGACAGGGCCTCCTACAGACAATGCACTTTGATTTATTGCGCTATCTCTAATAGCACCCGAGGTATCCTCAGATACATCCAGGGTTTTTACATGACCTTGGGTGTGCGGCCCCATGTGTCGGTGGTTTTCTCAGCCCCTGGTGGTCCGAGGTCGTTCCCGCTGCACAGATTCATGCGCCAGGGCCCGCTGCAGATAATTCACTTTGGTTTATTGCTCTATCTCTAATAGCACCCGAGATATCACCAGATATATATGTTGGATTTTCCCCGACCCTGACTGTCCGGCCCCATGAGACGGTGGTTTTCTCTGTCCCTGGTGTTCCGAGGACGTTCCCGCTGCACAGATTCATTCGCCAGTTCCTCCTACAGACAATGCACTTTGCTTTATTGCGCTATCTCTAATAGCACCCGAGATATCACCAGATATATATTGGATTCTTCCCTGACCCTGAGTGTCCGGCCCCATGAGACGGTGGTTTTCTCGGCCGCTGGTGGTCCGAGGTCGTTCCCGCTGCACAGATCCATGCGCCAGGGCCTCCTGCAGATAATTCACTTTGGTTTATTGCGCTATCTCTAATAGCACCCGAGATATCACCAGATATATATTTGATTTTTCTCTGACCCTGAGTGTCCGGCCCCATGAGACGGTGGTTTTCTCGGCCGCTGGTGGTCCGAGGTCGTATCCGCTGCACAGATTCATGCGCCAGGGTTTCCCGCAGACAATGCACTTTGATTTATTGCGCTATCTCTAATAGCACCCGAGTTATGACCAGATATATAATGGATTTTTCCCTGACCCTGAGGTGTCCGGCCCCATGAGACGTTGGTTTTCTCGGCCCCTGGTGGTCCGAGGTCGTTCCCGCTGCCCAGATTCATGCGCCAGGGCCTCCTACAGACAATGCACATTGATTTGTAGCGCTATCTGTAATAGCACCCGAGAAAGCACCATATATATGCTGGATTTTTACATGACTTTGGGTGATGGATACCGAAAATCTGTAATTTTCTCGGCCCCTGGTGGTCCGAGGTCGTTACCGCTGCACGGATTCATGCGCCAGGGCGTCCTGCAGACAATGCAGTTTGATTCATCGCGCTATCTGTAATAGCACCTGAGATATCACCAGATATATATTGGATTCTTCCCTGACCCTGTGTGTCCGGCCCAATGAGACGGTGGTTTTCTCGGCCGCTGGTGGTCCGAGGTCGTTCCCGCTGCACAGATCCATGCGCCAGGGCCTCCTGCAGATAATTCACTTTGGTTTATTGCGCTATCTCTAATAGCACCCGAGATATCACCAGATATATATTTGATTTTTCTCTGACCCTGAGTGTCCGGCCCCATGAGACGGTGGTTTTCTCGGCCCCTGGTGGTCCGAGATCGTTCCCGCGGCACAGATTCATGCGCCAGGGCCCGCTGCAGATAATTCACTTTGGTTTAGTGCGCTATCTGTAAGAGCACCCGAGATATCAGCAGATGTATATTGAATTTTTCAACCGACCCTGACAATCCGGCCCCATGAGACGGTGGTTTTCTCGGCCGCTGGTGGTCCGAGGTCGTATCCGCTGCACAGATTCATGCGCCAGGGTTTCCCGCAGACAATTCACTTTGGTTTATTGCGCTATCTGTAATAGCACCCGAGATATCACCAGATATATGCTGGATTTTTACATGACCTTGGGTGACGGATTCCGAATATCTGTAATTTTCTCGGCCCCTGGTGGTCCGAGGTCATTCCTGCTGCACAGATTCATTCGCCAGGGCCTCCTACAGACAATGCACTTTGATTTATTGCGCTATCTCTAATAGCACCCGAGATATCACCAGATATATAATGGATTTTACCATGACCCTGACAGTCCGGCCACATGAGACGGTGGTTTTCTCGGCAGCTGGTGGTCCGAGGTCGTTACCGCTGAACAGATTCATGCGCCAGGGTTTCCCGCAGACAATTCACTTTGGTTTATTGCGCTATCTGTAATAGCACCCGAGATATCACCCGATATATAATGGATTTTAACATGACCCTGACAGTCCGGCCACATGAGACGGTGGTTTTCTCGGCCCCTGGTGGTCCGAGGTCGTTACCGCTGCACGGATTCATGCGCCAGGGCTTCCTGCAGACAATGCAGTTTGATTTATCGCGCTATCTGTAATAGCACCTGAGATATCACCAGATATATATTGGATTTTTCCCTGACCTTGACAGTCCGGACCCATGTGTCGATGGTTTTCTCGGTCCCTCGTGGTCCGAGTTCGATCCCGCTGAACTGATTCATGCGCCAGGGTTTCCCGCAGACAATTCACTTTGGTTTATTGCGCTATCTGTAATAGCACCCGAGATATCACCAGATATATGCTGGATTTTTACATGACCTTGGGTGACGGATTCCGAATATCTGTAATTTTCTCGGCCCCTGGTGGTCCGAGGTCATTCCTGCTGCACAGATTCATTCGACAGGGCCTCCTACAGACAATGCACTTTGATTTATTGCGCTATCTCTAATAGCACCCGAGGTATCCTCAGATACATCCAGGGTTTTTACATGACCTTGGGTGTGCGGCCCCATGTGTCGGTGGTTTTCTCAGCCCCTGGTGGTCCGAGGTCGTTCCCGCTGCACAGATTCATGCGCCAGGGCCCGCTGCAGATAATTCACTTTGGTTTATTGCTCTATCTCTAATAGCACCCGAGATATCACCAGATATATATGTTGGATTTTCCCCGACCCTGACTGTCCGGCCCCATGAGACGGTGGTTTTCTCTGTCCCTGGTGTTCCGAGGACGTTCCCGCTGCACAGATTCATTCGCCAGTTCCTCCTACAGACAATGCACTTTGCTTTATTGCGCTATCTCTAATAGCACCCGAGATATCACCAGATATATATTGGATTCTTCCCTGACCCTGAGTGTCCGGCCCCATGAGACGGTGGTTTTCTCGGCCGCTGGTGGTCCGAGGTCGTTTCCGCTTGCACAGATCCATGCGCCAGGGCCTCCTGCAGATAATTCACTTTGGTTTATTGCGCTATCTCTAATAGCACCCGAGATATCACCAGATATATATTTGATTTTTCTCTGACCCTGAGTGTCCGGCCCCATGAGACGGTGGTTTTCTCGGCCCCTGGTGGTCCGAGATCGTTCCCGCGGCACAGATTCATGCGCCAGGGCCCGCTGCAGATAATTCACTTTGGTTTAGTGCGCTATCTGTAAGAGCACCCGAGATATCAGCAGATATATATTGAATTTTTCAACCGACCCTGACAATCCGGCCCCATGAGACGGTGGTTTTCTCGGCCGCTGGTGGTCCGAGGTCGTATCCGCTGCACAGATTCATGCGCCAGGGTTTCCCGCAGACAATTCACTTTGGTTTATTGCGCTATCTGTAATAGCACCCGAGATATCACCAGATATATGCTGGATTTTTACATGACCTTGGGTGACGGATTCCGAATATCTGTAATTTTCTCGGCCCCTGGTGGTCCGAGGTCATTCCTGCTGCACAGATTCATTCGCCAGGGCCTCCTACAGACAATGCACTTTGATTTATTGCGCTATCTCTAATAGCACCCGAGATATCACCAGATATATAATGGATTTTACCATGACCCTGACAGTCCGGCCACATGAGACGGTGGTTTTCTCGGCAGCTGGTGGTCCGAGGTCGTTACCGCTGAACAGATTCATGCGCCAGGGTTTCCCGCAGACAATTCACTTTGGTTTATTGCGCTATCTGTAATAGCACCCGAGATATCACCCGATATATAATGGATTTTAACATGACCCTGACAGTCCGGCCACATGAGACGGTGGTTTTCTCGGCCCCTGGTGGTCCGAGGTCGTTACCGCTGCACGGATTCATGCGCCAGGGCTTCCTGCAGACAATGCAGTTTGATTTATCGCGCTATCTGTAATAGCACCTGAGATATCACCAGATATATATTGGATTTTTCCCTGACCTTGACAGTCCGGACCCATGTGTCGATGGTTTTCTCGGTCCCTCGTGGTCCGAGTTCGATCCCGCTGAACTGATTCATGCGCCAGGGTTTCCCGCAGACAATTCACTTTGGTTTATTGCGCTATCTGTAATAGCACCCGAGATATCACCAGATATATGCTGGATTTTTACATGACCTTGGGTGACGGATTCCGAATATCTGTAATTTTCTCGGCCCCTGGTGGTCCGAGGTCATTCCTGCTGCACAGATTCATTCGACAGGGCCTCCTACAGACAATGCACTTTGATTTATTGCGCTATCTCTAATAGCACCCGAGGTATCCTCAGATACATCCAGGGTTTTTACATGACCTTGGGTGTGCGGCCCCATGTGTCGGTGGTTTTCTCAGCCCCTGGTGGTCCGAGGTCGTTCCCGCTGCACAGATTCATGCGCCAGGGCCCGCTGCAGATAATTCACTTTGGTTTATTGCTCTATCTCTAATAGCACCCGAGATATCACCAGATATATATGTTGGATTTTCCCCGACCCTGACTGTCCGGCCCCATGAGACGGTGGTTTTCTCTGTCCCTGGTGTTCCGAGGACGTTCCCGCTGCACAGATTCATTCGCCAGTTCCTCCTACAGACAATGCACTTTGCTTTATTGCGCTATCTCTAATAGCACCCGAGATATCACCAGATATATATTGGATTCTTCCCTGACCCTGAGTGTCCGGCCCCATGAGACGGTGGTTTTCTCGGCCGCTGGTGGTCCGAGGTCGTTTCCGCTTGCACAGATTCATGCGCCAGGGCCCGCTGCAGATAATTCACTTTGGTTTATTGCTCTATCTCTAATAGCACCCGAGATATCACCAGATATATATGTTGGATTTTCCCCGACCCTGACTGTCCGGCCCCATGAGACGGTGGTTTTCTCTGTCCCTGGTGTTCCGAGGACGTTCCCGCTGCACAGATTCATTCGCCAGTTCCTCCTACAGACAATGCACTTTGCTTTATTGCGCTATCTCTAATAGCACCCGAGATATCACCAGATATATATTGGATTCTTCCCTGACCCTGAGTGTCCGGCCCCATGAGACGGTGGTTTTCTCGGCCGCTGGTGGTCCGAGGTCGTTTCCGCTTGCACAGATCCATGCGCCAGGGCCTCCTGCAGATAATTCACTTTGGTTTATTGCGCTATCTCTAATAGCACCCGAGATATCACCAGATATATATTTGATTTTTCTCTGACCCTGAGTGTCCGGCCCCATGAGACGGTGGTTTTCTCGGCCCCTGGTGGTCCGAGATCGTTCCCGCGGCACAGATTCATGCGCCAGGGCCCGCTGCAGATAATTCACTTTGGTTTAGTGCGCTATCTGTAAGAGCACCCGAGATATCAGCAGATATATATTGAATTTTTCAACCGACCCTGACAATCCGGCCCCATGAGACGGTGGTTTTCTCGGCCGCTGGTGGTCCGAGGTCGTATCCGCTGCACAGATTCATGCGCCAGGGTTTCCCGCAGACAATTCACTTTGGTTTATTGCGCTATCTGTAATAGCACCCGAGATATCACCAGATATATGCTGGATTTTTACATGACCTTGGGTGACGGATTCCGAATATCTGTAATTTTCTCGGCCCCTGGTGGTCCGAGGTCATTCCTGCTGCACAGATTCATTCGCCAGGGCCTCCTACAGACAATGCACTTTGATTTATTGCGCTATCTCTAATAGCACCCGAGATATCACCAGATATATAATGGATTTTACCATGACCCTGACAGTCCGGCCACATGAGACGGTGGTTTTCTCGGCAGCTGGTGGTCCGAGGTCGTTACCGCTGAACAGATTCATGCGCCAGGGTTTCCCGCAGACAATTCACTTTGGTTTATTGCGCTATCTGTAATAGCACCCGAGATATCACCCGATATATAATGGATTTTAACATGACCCTGACAGTCCGGCCACATGAGACGGTGGTTTTCTCGGCCCCTGGTGGTCCGAGGTCGTTACCGCTGCACGGATTCATGCGCCAGGGCTTCCTGCAGACAATGCAGTTTGATTTATCGCGCTATCTGTAATAGCACCTGAGATATCACCAGATATATATTGGATTTTTCCCTGACCTTGACAGTCCGGACCCATGTGTCGATGGTTTTCTCGGTCCCTCGTGGTCCGAGTTCGATCCCGCTGAACTGATTCATGCGCCAGGGTTTCCCGCAGACAATTCACTTTGGTTTATTGCGCTATCTGTAATAGCACCCGAGATATCACCAGATATATGCTGGATTTTTACATGACCTTGGGTGACGGATTCCGAATATCTGTAATTTTCTCGGCCCCTGGTGGTCCGAGGTCATTCCTGCTGCACAGATTCATTCGACAGGGCCTCCTACAGACAATGCACTTTGATTTATTGCGCTATCTCTAATAGCACCCGAGGTATCCTCAGATACATCCAGGGTTTTTACATGACCTTGGGTGTGCGGCCCCATGTGTCGGTGGTTTTCTCAGCCCCTGGTGGTCCGAGGTCGTTCCCGCTGCACAGATTCATGCGCCAGGGCCCGCTGCAGATAATTCACTTTGGTTTATTGCTCTATCTCTAATAGCACCCGAGATATCACCAGATATATATGTTGGATTTTCCCCGACCCTGACTGTCCGGCCCCATGAGACGGTGGTTTTCTCTGTCCCTGGTGTTCCGAGGACGTTCCCGCTTCACAGATTCATTCGCCAGTTCCTCCTACAGACAATGCACTTTGCTTTATTGCGCTATCTCTAATAGCACCCGAGATATCACCAGATATATATTGGATTCTTCCCTGACCCTGAGTGTCCGGCCCCATGAGACGGTGGTTTTCTCGGCCGCTGGTGGTCCGAGGTCGTTTCCGCTTGCACAGATCCATGCGCCAGGGCCTCCTGCAGATAATTCACTTTGGTTTATTGCGCTATCTCTAATAGCACCCGAGATATCACCAGATATATATTTGATTTTTCTCTGACCCTGAGTGTCCGGCCCCATGAGACGGTGGTTTTCTCGGCCCCTGGTGGTCCGAGATCGTTCCCGCGGCACAGATTCATGCGCCAGGGCCCGCTGCAGATAATTCACTTTGGTTTAGTGCGCTATCTGTAAGAGCACCCGAGATATCAGCAGATATATATTGAATTTTTCAACCGACCCTGACAATCCGGCCCCATGAGACGGTGGTTTTCTCGGCCGCTGGTGGTCCGAGGTCGTATCCGCTGCACAGATTCATGCGCCAGGGTTTCCCGCAGACAATTCACTTTGGTTTATTGCGCTATCTGTAATAGCACCCGAGATATCACCAGATATATGCTGGATTTTTACATGACCTTGGGTGACGGATTCCGAATATCTGTAATTTTCTCGGCCCCTGGTGGTCCGAGGTCATTCCTGCTGCACAGATTCATTCGCCAGGGCCTCCTACAGACAATGCACTTTGATTTATTGCGCTATCTCTAATAGCACCCGAGATATCACCAGATATATAATGGATTTTACCATGACCCTGACAGTCCGGCCACATGAGACGGTGGTTTTCTCGGCAGCTGGTGGTCCGAGGTCGTTACCGCTGAACAGATTCATGCGCCAGGGTTTCCCGCAGACAATTCACTTTGGTTTATTGCGCTATCTGTAATAGCACCCGAGATATCACCCGATATATAATGGATTTTAACATGACCCTGACAGTCCGGCCACATGAGACGGTGGTTTTCTCGGCCCCTGGTGGTCCGAGGTCGTTACCGCTGCACGGATTCATGCGCCAGGGCTTCCTGCAGACAATGCAGTTTGATTCATCGCGCTATCTGTAATAGCACCTGAGATATCACCAGATATATATTGGATTCTTCCCTGACCCTGTGTGTCCGGCCCAATGAGACGGTGGTTTTCTCGGCCGCTGGTGGTCCGAGGTCGTTTCCGCTGCACAGATCCATGCGCCAGGGCCTCCTGCAGATAATTCACTTTGGTTTATTGCGCTATCTCTAATAGCACCCGAGATATCACCAGATATATATTTGATTTTTCTCTGACCCTGAGTGTCCGGCCCCATGAGACGGTGGTTTTCTCGGCCCGTGGTGGTCCGTGGTCGTTCCCGCTGCACAGATTCATGCGCCAGGGCCCGCTGCAGATAATTCACTTTGGTTTAGTGCGCTATCTGTAAGAGCACCCGAGATATCAGCAGATATATATTGAATTTTTCAACCGACCCTGACAGTCCGGCCCCATGAGACGGTGGTTTTCTCGGCCGCTGGTGGTCCGAGGTCGTATCCGCTGCACAGATTCATGCGCCAGGGTTTCCCGCAGACAATTCACTTTGATTTATTGCGCTATCTCTAATAGCACCCGAGATATCACCAGATATATATTGGATTTTCCCCAGACCCTGAGTGTCCGGCCCCATGAGACGGTGGTTTTCTCGGCCCCTGGTTGTCCGAGGTCGTTGCCGCTGCACAGATTCATGCCCCAGGGCCTCCTACGGACAATGCACTTTGGTTTATTGCGCTACCTCTAATAGCACCCGAGATATCACCAGATATATATTGGATTTTTCCCCGACCCTGACTGCCCGGCCCCATGAGACGGTGGTTTTCTCGGCCCCTGGTGGTTCGAGGTCGTTCCCGCTGCACAGATGTATGCGCCAGGGCAGCCTGCAGATAATTCACTTTGGTTTATTGCGCTATCTCTAATAGCACCCGAGATATCACCAGATATATATTGGATTTTTCCCTGACCCTGAGTGTCCGGCCCGATGAGACGGTGGTTTTCTCGGTCCCTGGTTGTCCGATGACGATCCTGCTGCACAGATTCATACGCCAGGGCCTCCTGCAGACAATGCACTTTGATTTACCGAGCTATCTCTAATAGCACCCGAGATATCACCAGACATATATTGGACCTTTCCGTGACCCTGACAGTCCGGTCCCATGTGTCGGTGGTTTTCTCGGCCCCTGGTGGTCCGAGGTCGATCCCGCTGCACAGATTCATGCGCCGGGGCTTCCTGCAGACAATGCACTTTGGTTTATCGCGCTATCTGTAATAGCACCCGAGATATCACCAGATATATGCAGGATTTTTACATGACCTTGGGTGACGGATATCGAAAATCTATATTTTTCTCGGCCCCTGGTGGTCCAATGTCGTTCCTGTTGCACAGATTCATTCGCCAGTGCCTCCTATAGACAATGCACTTTGATTTATTGCGCTATCTCTAATAGCACCCGAGATATCACCAGATATATATTGTATTTTACGCTGACCCTTAGTATCCGGCCCCATGAGTCGGTGGTTTTCTCGGCCCCTCGTGGTCCCAGGTCGTTCCCACGGCACATGTTCATGCGCAATGGCCTCCTACGGACAATGCCCTTTGATTTATTGCGCTATCTCTAATAGCACCCGAGATATCACCAGATATATATTGGATTTTTCCCCGACCCTGTGTGTCCGGCCCAATGAGACGCTGGTTTTCTCGGACCGTGGTTATACGAGGTCGTTCCCGCTGAATATACTCATGCGCCAGGGCCCGCTGCAGATAATTCACTTTGGTTTAGTGCGCTATCTGTAATAGCACCCGAGATATCACCAGATATATATTGGATTTTTCCCTGACCCTGTCAGTCCGGCCCCATGTGTCGATGGTTTTCTCGGTCCCTCGTGGTCCGAGTTCGATCCGGCTGAACAGATTCATGCGCCAGGGTTTCCCGCAGACAATTCACTTTGGTTTATTGCGCTATCTGTAATAGCACCCGAGATATCACCAGATATATGCTGGATTTTTACATGACCTTTGGTGACGGATTCCGAATATCTGTAATTTTCTCGGCCCCTGGTGGTCCGAGGTAGTTCCTGCTGCACAGATTCAATCGCCAGTGCCTCCTACAGACAATGCACTTTGATTTATTGCGCTATCTCTAATAGAACCCGAGGTATCATCAGATACATCCAGGGTTTTTACATGACCTTGGGTGTGCGGCCCCATGTGTCGGTGGTTTTCTCGGCCCCTGGTGGTCCGAGGTCGTTCCCGCTGCACAGATTCATGCGCCAGGGCCCGCTGCAGATAATTCACTTTGGTTTCGTGTGCTATCTGTAAGAGCACCCGAGATATCATCAGATATATATTGAATTTTTCAACCGACCCTGACAGTCCGGCCACATGAGACGGTGGTTTTCTAGGCCCCTGGCGGTCCGAGGTCGTTGCTGCTGCACAGATTCATGCGCCAGGGCCTCCTGCAGATAATTCACTTTCGTTTATTGCGCTATCTCTAATAGCACCCGAGATATCACCAGATATATATTGGATTTTCCCCTGACCCTGAGTGTCCGGCCCCATGAGACGATGGTTTTCTCGGCCCCTGCTGGTCCGAGGTCGCTCCCGCTGCACAGATTCATGCACCAGGGCCTCCTACAGACAATGCACTTTTATTTATTGCGCTATCTGTAATAGCACCCGAGATATCACCAGATATATATTGGATTTTTCCCTGACCCTGACAGTCCGGCCCCATGAGACGGTGGTTTTCTCGGCCCCTGGTGGTGCGAGGTCGTTCCGTCTGCACAGATTCATGCGCCAGGGCCTTCTGCAGATAATTCACTTTGCTTTATCGCGCAATCTGTAATAGCACCCGAGAAAGCACCGTATATATGTTGGATTTTTACATGACCTTGGGTGACGGATTCCGAATATCTGTCATTTTCTCGGCCCCTGGCGGTCCGACGTCGTTCCTGCTGCACAGTTTCATTCGCCAGTGCCTCCTACAGACAATGCACTTAGATTTATTGCGCTATCTCTAATAGCACCCGAGATATCACCAGATATATATTGGATTTTTCCCTGACCCTGACAGTCCGGCCCCATCAGACGGTGATTTTCTCGGCCCCTGGTGGTCCGATGTCGTTCCTGCTTCACAGATTCACTCGCCAGTGCCTCCTACAGACAATGCACTTTGATTTATTGCGCTATCTCTAATAGCACCCGAGATATCACCAGATATATATTGGATTTTTCTCTGACCCTGACAGTCCGGCCCCATGAGACGGTGATTTTCTCGGCCCCTGGTGGTCCGAGGTCGTTCCCGCTGCACAGAATCATGCGCCAGGGCTTCCTGCAGACAATGCACTTTGATTTATTGCGCTATCTGTAATAGCACCCGAGAGAGCTCCATATATATGCTGGATTTTTACATGACTTTGGATGACGGATACCGAATATCTGTCATTTTCTCGGCCCCTGGCGGTCCGACGTCGTTCCCGCTGCACAGAATCATGCGCCAGGGCTTCCTACAGACAATGCACTTTGATTTATTGCGCTATCTCTAATAGCACCCGAGATATCACCAGATGTATATTGGATTTTCCCCTGACCCTGAGTACCCGGCCCCATGAGACGGTGGTTTTCTCGGCCCTTGGTGGTCCGAGGTCGTTCCCGCTGCCCAGATTCATTTGACAGGGCCTCCTACAGACAATGCACTTTGATTTACTGCGCTATCTGTAATAGCACCCGAGATATCACCAGATATATATTGGATTTTTCCCTGACCCTGACAGTCCGGCCCCATGAGACGGTGATTTTCTCGGCCCCTGGTGGTCCGAGGTCGTTCCCGCTGCACAGAATCATGCGCCAGGGCTTCCTGCAGACAATGCACTTTGATTTATCGCGCTATCTCTACTAGCACCCGAGATATCACCAGATATATAATGGATTTTTCCCTGACCCTGACAGTACGGCCCCATGACACGGTGGTTTTCTAGGCCCCTGGTGGTCCGAGGTCGTTCCCGCTGCACAGATTCATGCGCCAGGGCCTCCGGCAGATAATTAACTTTGGTTTATTGCGCTGTCTCGAATAGCACCCGAGATATCACCAGATATGTATTGGATTTTCCCCTGACCCTGAGTGTCCGGCACCATGAGACGGTGGTTTTATCGGCCCCTAGTGGTCCGAGGTCGTTCCCGCTGCACAGATTCATGAGCCAGGGCCTCCTGCAGACAATGCACTTTGATTTATTGCGCTATCTGTAATAGCATCCGAGAGAGCTCCATATATATGCTGGATTTTTACATGACTTTGGATGACGGATACCGAAAATCTGTAATTTTCTCGGCCCCTGATGGTCCGAGGTCGTTCCCGCTGCACGGAATCATGCGCCAGGACTTCCTGCAGACAATGCACTTTGATTTATTGCGCTATCTGTAATAGCACCCGAGGAAGCTCCATATATATGCTGGATTTTTACATGACTTTGGATGACGGATACCGAAAATCTGTAATTTTCTAGGCCCCTGGTTGTCCGAGGTCGTTCCCGCTGCACAGAATCATGCGCCAGGGCCTCCTGCAGATAATTCACTTTGGTTTATTGCGCTATCTCCAAAAGCACCCGAGATATCACCTGATATATAATGGATTTTTCCCTGACACTGACAGTCCGGCCCCATGGGACGGTGGTTTTCTAGGCCCCTGGTGGTCCGAGGTCGTTGGCGCTGCACAGATTCATGCGCCAGGGCCTCCTGCAGACAATGCACTTTGATTTATTGCGCTATCTGTAATAGCACCCGAGAAAGCTCCATATATATGCTGGATTTTTTACATGACTTTGGATGACGGATACCGAAAATCTGTAATTTTCTCGGCCCCTGATGGTCCGAGGTCGTTCCCGCTGAACGGAATCATGCGCCAGGACTTCCTGCAGACAATGCACTTTGATTTATCGCGCTATCTCCAATAGCACCCGAGATATCACCAGATATATAATGGATTTTTCCCTGACCCTGACAGTCCGGCCCCATGAGACGGTGGTTTTCTAGGCCCCTGGTGGTCCGAGGTCGTTCCCGCTGCACAGATTCATGCTCCAGGGCCTCCTACAGACAATGCACTTTGGTTTATTGCGCTATCTCTAATAGCACCCGAGACATCACCAGATATATATTGGATTTTTCCCCGACCCTGTCTGTCCGGCCCCATGAGACGGTGTTTTTATCGGCCCCTGGTGGTCCGAGGTCGTTCCGGCTGCACAGATACATGCGCCAGGGCCGCCTGCAGATAATTCACTTTGGTTTATTGCGCTATCTCTAATAGCACCCGAGACATCACCAGATATATATTGGATTTTTCCCTGACCCTGAGTGTCCGGCCCCATGTGTCGGTGGTTTTCTCGGCCCCTGGTGATCCGAGGTCGTTCCCGCTGCACAGATTCATGCGCCAGGGCCTCCTGCAGACAATTCACTTTTGTTTATTGCGCTATCTCTAATAGCACCCGACATATCACCAGATATATATTGGATTTTTCCCTGACACTGAGTGTCCGGCCCCATGAGACGGTGGTTTTCTCGGCCCCTGGTGGTCTGAGGTCGTTGCCGCTGCACAGATTCATGCGCCACGGCCTCCCGCAGACAAAGCACTTTGATTTATCGCGCTATCTCTAATAGCACCCGAGATATCACCAGATATATATTGGATTTTCCCCTGACCCTGAGTGTCCGGCCCCATGAGATGGTGGTTTTCTCGGCCCCTGGTGATCCGAGGTCGTTCCCGCTGCACAGATTCATGCGCCAGGGCCTCCTGCAGACAATTCACTTTTGTTTATTGCACTATCTCTAATAGCACCCGAGATATCACCAGATATATATTGGATTTTCCCCTGACCCTGAGTGTCCGGCCCCATGAGACGGTGGTTTTCTCTGCCCCTGGTGGTCCGAGTTCGTTCCCTTTGCACAGAATCATGCGCCAGGGCTTCCTGCAGACAATGCACTTTGATTTATCGCGCTATCTCCAAAAGCACCCGAGTTATGACCAGATATATAATGGATTTTTCCCTGACCCTGAGTGTCCGGCCCCATGAGACGGTGGTTTTCTCGGCCCCTGGTGGTCCGAGGTCGTTCCCGCTGTCCAGATTCATGCGCCAGGACCTCCTGCAGATAATTCACTTTGGTTTATTGCATTATCTCTAATAGCACCCGAGACATCACCAGATATATATTGGATTTTTCCCTGACCCTGAGTGTCCGGCCCCATGTGTCGGTGGTTTTCTCGGCCCCTGGTGATCCGAGGTCGTGCCCGCTGCACAGATTCATGCACCAGGGCCTCCTGCAGACAATTCACTTTTGTTTATTGCGCTATCTCTAATAGCACCCGACATATCACCAGATATATATTGGATTTTTCCCCGACCCTCAGTGTTCGGCCCCATGAGACGGTGGTTTTCTCAGCCCCTGGTGGTCCGATGTCGTTCTCGCTGCACAGATTCATGCTCCAGGGCTTCCTGCAGATAATTCACTTTGGTTTATTGCGCTATCTCTAATAGCACCCGAGATATCACCTGATATATAATGGATTTTTCCCTGACACTGACAGTCCGGCCCCATGGGACGGTGGTTTTCTAGGCCCCTGGTGGTCCGAGGTCGTTGGCGCTGCACAGATTCATGCGCCAGGGCCTCCTGCAGACAATGCACTTTGATTTATTGCGCTATCTGTAATAGCACCCGAGAAAGCTCCATATATATGCTGGATTTTTTACATGACTTTGGATGACGGATACCGAAAATCTGTAATTTTCTCGGCCCCTGATGGTCCGAGGTCGTTCCCGCTGAACGGAATCATGCGCCAGGACTTCCTGCAGACAATGCACTTTGATTTATCGCGCTATCTCCAATAGCACCCGAGATATCACCAGATATATAATGGATTTTTCCCTGACCCTGACAGTCCGGCCCCATGAGACGGTGGTTTTCTAGGCCCCTGGTGGTCCGAGGTCGTTCCCGCTGCACAGATTCATGCTCCAGGGCCTCCTACAGACAATGCACTTTGGTTTATTGCGCTATCTCTAATAGCACCCGAGACATCACCAGATATATATTGGATTTTTCCCCGACCCTGTCTGTCCGGCCCCATGAGACGGTGTTTTTATCGGCCCCTGGTGGTCCGAGGTCGTTCCGGCTGCACAGATACATGCGCCAGGGCCGCCTGCAGATAATTCACTTTGGTTTATTGCGCTATCTCTAATAGCACCCGAGACATCACCAGATATATATTGGATTTTTCCCTGACCCTGAGTGTCCGGCCCCATGTGTCGGTGGTTTTCTCGGCCCCTGGTGATCCGAGGTCGTTCCCGCTGCACAGATTCATGCGCCAGGGCCTCCTGCAGACAATTCACTTTTGTTTATTGCGCTATCTCTAATAGCACCCGACATATCACCAGATATATATTGGATTTTTCCCTGACACTGAGTGTCCGGCCCCATGAGACGGTGGTTTTCTCGGCCCCTGGTGGTCTGAGGTCGTTGCCGCTGCACAGATTCATGCGCCACGGCCTCCCGCAGACAAAGCACTTTGATTTATCGCGCTATCTCTAATAGCACCCGAGATATCACCAGATATATATTGGATTTTCCCCTGACCCTGAGTGTCCGGCCCCATGAGATGGTGGTTTTCTCGGCCCCTGGTGATCCGAGGTCGTTCCCGCTGCACAGATTCATGCGCCAGGGCCTCCTGCAGACAATTCACTTTTGTTTATTGCATTATCTCTAATAGCACCCGAGACATCACCAGATATATATTGGATTTTTCCCTGACCCTGAGTGTCCGGCCCCATGTGTCGGTGGTTTTCTCGGCCCCTGGTGATCCGAGGTCGTGCCCGCTGCACAGATTCATGCACCAGGGCCTCCTGCAGACAATTCACTTTTGTTTATTGCGCTATCTCTAATAGCACCCGACATATCACCAGATATATATTGGATTTTTCCCCGACCCTCAGTGTTCGGCCCCATGAGACGGTGGTTTTCTCAGCCCCTGGTGGTCCGATGTCGTTCTCGCTGCACAGATTCATGCTCCAGGGCTTCCTGCAGATAATTCACTTTGGTTTATTGCGCTATCTCTAATAGCACCCGAGATATCACCTGATATATAATGGATTTTTCCCTGACACTGACAGTCCGGCCCCATGGGACGGTGGTTTTCTAGGCCCCTGGTGGTCCGAGGTCGTTGGCGCTGCACAGATTCATGCGCCAGGGCCTCCTGCAGACAATGCACTTTGATTTATTGCGCTATCTGTAATAGCACCCGAGAAAGCTCCATATATATGCTGGATTTTTTACATGACTTTGGATGACGGATACCGAAAATCTGTAATTTTCTCAGCCCCTGATGGTCCGAGGTCGTTCCCGCTGAACGGAATCATGCGCCAGGACTTCCTGCAGACAATGCACTTTGATTTATCGCGCTATCTCCAATAGCACCCGAGATATCACCAGATATATAATGGATTTTTCCCTGACCCTGACAGTCCGGCCCCATGAGACGGTGGTTTTCTAGGCCCCTGGTGGTCCGAGGTCGTTCCCGCTGCACAGATTCATGCTCCAGGGCCTCCTACAGACAATGCACTTTGGTTTATTGCGCTATCTCTAATAGCACCCGAGACATCACCAGATATATATTGGATTTTTCCCCGACCCTGTCTGTCCGGCCCCATGAGACGGTGTTTTTATCGGCCCCTGGTGGTCCGAGGTCGTTCCGGCTGCACAGATACATGCGCCAGGGCCGCCTGCAGATAATTCACTTTGGTTTATTGCGCTATCTCTAATAGCACCCGAGACATCACCAGATATATATTGGATTTTTCCCTGACCCTGAGTGTCCGGCCCCATGTGTCGGTGGTTTTCTCGGCCCCTGGTGATCCGAGGTCGTTCCCGCTGCACAGATTCATGCGCCAGGGCCTCCTGCAGACAATTCACTTTTGTTTATTGCGCTATCTCTAATAGCACCCGACATATCACCAGATATATATTGTATTTTTCCCTGACACTGAGTGTCCGGCCCCATGAGACGGTGGTTTTCTCGGCCCCTGGTGGTACGAGGTCGTTATTGCTGCACAGATTCATGCTCCAGGGCCTCCTGCAGATAATTCACTTTGGTTTATTGCGCTATCTCTAATAGCACCCGACATATCACCAGATATATAATGGATTTTTCCCTGACCCTGACAGTCCGGCCCCATGAGACGGTGGTTTTCTAGGACCCTGGTGGTCCGAGGTCGTTGCCGCTGCACAGATTCATGCGCCAGGGCCTCCTGCAGATAATTCACTTTGGTTTATTCTGCTATTTCTAATAGCACCCGAGATATCACCAGATATATATTGGATTTTCCCCTGACCCTGAGCGTCCGGCCCCATGAGACTGTGGTTTTCTCGGCCCCTGGCGGTCCGAGGTCGTTCCCGCTGCACAGATTCATGCGCCAGAGCCTCCTACAGGCAATGCACTTTGATTTATTGCGCTATCTGTAATAGCACCCGAGATATCACCAGATATATATTGGATCTTTCCGTGACCCTGACAGTCCGGTCCCATGTGTCGGTGGTTTTCTCGGCCCCTGGTGGTCCGAGGTCGATCCCGCTGCACAGATACATGCGCCAGGGCCGCCTGCAGATAATTCACTTTGGTTTATTGCGCTATCTCTAATAGCACCCGAGACATCACCAGATATATATTGGATTTTTCCCTGACCCTGAGTGTCCGGCCCCATGTGTCGGTGGTTTTCTCGGCCCCTGGTGATCCGAGGTCGTTCCCGCTGCACAGATTCATGCGCCAGGGCCTCCTGCAGACAATTCACTTTTGTTTATTGCGCTATCTCTAATAGCACCCGACATATCACCAGATATATTTGGATTTTTCCCTGACACTGAGTGTCCGGCCCCATGAGACGGTGGTTTTCTCGGCCCCTGGTGGTACGAGGTCGTTATTGCTGCACAGATTCATGCTCCAGGGCCTCCTGCAGATAATTCACTTTGGTTTATTGCGCTATCTCTAATAGCACCCGACATATCACCAGATATATAATGGATTTTTCCCTGACCCTGACAGTCCGGCCCCATGAGACGGTGGTTTTCTAGGACCCTGGTGGTCCGAGGTCGTTGCCGCTGCACAGATTCATGCGCCAGGGCCCCCTGCAGATAATTCACTTTGGTTTATTCTGCTATTTCTAATAGCACCCGAGATATCACCAGATATATATTGGATTTTCCCCTGACCCTGAGCGTCCGGCCCCATGAGACTGTGGTTTTCTCGGCCCCTGGCGGTCCGAGGTCGTTCCCGCTGCACAGATTCATGCGCCAGAGCCTCCTACAGGCAATGCACTTTGATTTATTGCGCTATCTGTAATAGCACCCGAGATATCACCAGATATATATTGGATCTTTCCGTGACCCTGACAGTCCGGTCCCATGTGTCGGTGGTTTTCTCGGCCCCTGGTGGTCCGAGGTCGATCCCGCTGCACAGATTCATGCGCCGGGGCTTCCTGCAGACAATGCACTTTGGTTTATCGCGCTATCTGTAATAGCACCCGAGATATCACCAGATATATATTGGATCTTTCCGTGACCCTGACAGTCCGGTCCCATGTGTCGGTGGTTTTCTCTGTCCCTCGTGGTCCGAGTTCGATCCGGCTGAACAGATTCATGCGCCAGGGTTTCCCGCAGACAATTCACTTTGGTTTATTGCGCTATCTGTAATAGCACCCGAGATATCACCAGATATATGCTGGATTTTTACATGACCTTTGGTGACGGATTCCGAATATCTGTAATTTTCTCGGCCCCTGGTGGTCCGAGGTAGTTCCTGCTGCACAGATTCATTCGCCAGTGCCTCCTACAGACAATGCACTTTGATTTATTGCGCTATCTCTAATAGCACCCGAGGTATCATCAGATACATCCAGGGTTTTTACATGACCTTGGGTGTGCGGCCCCATGTGTCGGTGGTTTTCTCGGCCCCTGGTGGTCCGAGGTCGTTCCCGCTGCACAGATTCATGCGCCAGGGCCCGCTGCAGATAATTCACTTTGGTTTCGTGTGCTATCTGTAACAGCACCCGAGATATCACCAGATATATATTGAATTTTTCAACCGACCCTGACAGTCCGGCCACATGAGACGGTGGTTTTCTAGGCCCCTGGCGGTCCGAGGTCGTTGCTGCTGCACAGATTCATGCACCAGGGCCTCCTGCAGATAATTCACTTTCGTTTATTGCGCTATCTCTAATAGCACCCGAGGTATCACCAGATATATATTGGATTTTTCCCCGACCCTCAGTGTTCGGCCCCATGAGACGGTGGTTTTCTCAGCCCCTGGTGGTCCGATGTCGTTCTCGCTGTACAGATTCATGCTCCAGGGCCTCCTGCAGATAATTCACTTTGGTTTATTGCGCTATCTCTAATAGCACCCGAGATATCACCTGATATATAATGGATTTTTCCCTGGCCCTGACAGTCCGGCCCCATGGGACGGTGGTTTTCTAGGCCCCTGGTGGTCCGAGGTCGTTGCCGCTGCACAGATTCATGCGCCAGGTCCTCCTGCAGACAATGCACTTTGATTTATTGCGCTATCTGTAATAGCACCCGAGAGAGCTCCATATATATGCTGGATTTTTGAATGACTTTGGATGACGGATACCGAAAATCTGTAATTTTCTCGGCCCCTGATGGTCCGAGGTCGTTCCCGCTGCACAGATTCATGCACCAGGGCCTCCTACAGACAATGCACTTTGATTTATTGCGCTATCTGTAATAGCACCCGAGATATCACCAGATATATATTGGATTTTTCCCTGACCCTGACAGTCCGGCCCCATCAGACGGTGATTTTCTCGGCCCCTGGTGGTCCGATGTCGTTCCTGCTTCACAGATTCATGCGCCAGGGCCTCCTGCAGATAATTCACTTTGGTTTATTGCCCTATCTCTAATAGCATCAGAGATATCACCAGATATATATTGGATTTTTCCCTGACCCTGAGTGTCCGGCCCCATGAGACGGTGGTTCTCTCGGCCCCTGGTGGTCCGAGGTCGTTCCCCCTGCACAGATTCATGCGCCAGGGCCCGCTGCAGATAATTCACTTTGGTTTAGTGCGCTATCTGTAAGAGCACCCGCGATATCACCAGATATATATTGAATTTTTCATCCGACCCTGAGTGTCCGGCCCCATGTGGCGGTGGTTTTCTCGGACCCTGGTGATCCGAGGTCGATCCCGCTGCACAGATTCATGCGCCAGGGCCTCCTGCAGATAAATCACTTTGGTTTATTGCGCTATCTGTAATAGCCCCCGAGATATCACCAGATATATGCTGGATTTTTGCATGACCTTGGGTGACGGATTCCGAATATCTGTAATTTTCTCGGCCCCTGGTGGTCCGAGGTAGTTCCTGCTGCACAGATTCATTCGCCAGTGCCTCCTACAGGCAATGCATTTTGCTTTATTGCGCTATCTCTAATAACACCCGTGGTATCATCAGATACATCCTGGGTTTTTACATGACCTTGGGCGTGCGGCCCCATGTGTCGGTGGTTTTCTCGGCCCCTGGTGGTCCGAGGTCGTTCGCGCTGCACAGATTCATGTGCCAGGGCTTCCTGCAGACAATTCACTTTGGTTTATTGCGCTATCTCTAATAGCACTCGAGATATCACCAGATATATAATGGATTTTTCCCTGACCCTGACAGTCCGGCCCCATGAGACGGTGGTTTTCTAGGCCCCTGGTGGTCCGAGGTCGTTCCCGCTGCACAGATTCATGCGCCCGGGCCACCTGCAGATAATTCACTGTCGTTTATCGCGCTATCTCTAATAGCACTCGAGATATCACCAGATATATATTGGATTTTCCCCTGACCCTGAGTGTCCGGCCCCATGAGACGGTGGTTTTCTCGGCCCTTGGTGGTCCGAGGTCGTTCCCGCTGCCCAGATTCATTTGACAGGGCCTCCTACAGACAATGCACTTTGATTTACTGCGCTATCTGTAATAGCACCCGAGATATCACCAGATTTATATTGGATTTTTCCCTGACCCTGACAGTCCGGCCCCATGAGACGGTGATTTTCTCGGCCCCTGGTGGTCCGAGGTCGTTCCCGCTGCACAGAATCATGCGCCAGGGCTTCCTGCAGACAATGCACTTTGATTTATCGCGCTATCTCTACTAGCACCCGAGATATCACCAGATATATAATGGATTTTTCCCTGACCCTGACAGTCCGGCCCCATGAGACGGTGGTTTTCTAGGCCCCTGGTGGTCCGAGGTCGTTCCCGCTGCACAGATTCATGCGCCCGGGCCACCTGCAGATAATTCACTGTCGTTTATCGCGCTATCTCTAATAGCACCCGAGATATCACCAGATATATATTGGATTTTCCCCTGACCCTGAGTGTCCGGCCCCATGAGACGGTGGTTTTCTCTGCCCCTGGTGGTCCGAGGTCGTACCCTTTGCACAGAATCATGCGCCAGGGCTTCCTGCAGACAATGCACTTTGATTTATCGCGCTATCGCTAATAGCACCCGACATATCACCAGATATATAATGGATTTTTCCCTGACCCTGACAGTCCGGCCCCATGAGACTGTGGTTTTCTCGGCCCCTGGCGGTCCGAGGTCGTTCCCGCTGCACAGATTCATGCGCCAGAGCCTCCTACAGACAATGTACTTTGATTTATTGCGCTATCTGTAATAGCACCCGAGATATCACCAGATATATATTGGATTTTTCCCTGACCCTGAGTGTCCGGCTCCATGAGACGGTGGTTTTCTCGGTCCCTGGTGGTCCGAGGTCGTTCCCGCTGCACAGATGCATGCGCCAGGGCCTCCTGCAGATAATTCACTGTCGTTTATTGCGCTATCTGTATTAGCACCCGAGATATCACCAGATATATGCTGGATTTTTACATGACCTTGGGTGACGAATTCCGAATATCTGTAATTTTCTCGGCCCCTGGTGGTCCGAGCTCGTTCCTGCTTCACAGATTCATGCGCCAGGGCTTCCTGCAGACAATGCAATTTGATTTATCGCGCTATCTGTAATAGAGCCCGAGATACCACCAGATATATGCTGGATTTTTACATGACCTTGGGTGACGAATTCCGAATATCTGTCATTTTCTCGGCCCCTGGTGGTCCGAGGTCGTTCCTGCTTCACAGATTCATGCGCCAGGGCCTCCCACAGACAATGCACTTTGATTTATTGCGCTATATCTAATAGCACCCGAGATATCACCAGATATATATTGGATTTTTCCCCGACCCTGAGTGTCCGGCCCCATGAGACGGTGGTTTTCTCGGCCCCTGGTGGTACGAGGTCGTTCTCGCTGCACAGATTCATGCGCCAGGGCCTCCTGCAGATAATTCACTTTGGTTTATTGCGCTATCTCTAATAGCACCCGAGGTATCACCAGATATATAATGGATTTTTCCCTGACCCTGAAAGTCCGGCCCCATGAGACGGTGGTTTTCTTGGCCCCTGGATGTCCGAGGTCGTTCCCGCTGCACAGGTTCATGCGCCAGGGCCTCCCGCAGACAATTCACTTTGATTTATTGCGCTATCTGTAATAGCATCCGAGAAAGCACCATATATATCTGGGATTTTTACATGACTTTGTGTGACGGATACCGAAAATCTGTAATTTTCTCGGACCCTGGTGATCCGAGTTCGTTCCCGCAGCAGAGATTCATGCGCCAGGGCCTCCTGCAGATAATGCACTTTGGTTTATTGCGCTATCTCTAATAGCACCCGATATATCACCAGATATATATTGGATTTTTCCCTGACCCTGAGTGTCCGGCCCCATGTGTCGGTGGTTTTCTCGGCCCCTGGTGTTCCGAGGTCGTTGCCACTGCACAGATTCATGCGCCAGGGCCTCCCGCAGACAAAGCACTATGATTTATCGCGCTATCTCTAATAGCACCCGAGATATCACCAGATATATATTGGATTTTCCCCTGACCCTGAGTGTCCGGCCCCATGAGATGGTGGTTTTCTCGGCCCCTGGTGATCCGAGGTCGTTCCCGCTTCACAGATTCATGCGCCAGGGCCTCCTGCAGACAATTCACTTTTGTTTATCGCGCTATCTCTAATAGCACCCGAGATATCACCAGAGATATATTCGATTTTCCCCTGACCCTGAGTGTCCGGCCCCATCAGACGGTGGTTTTCTTCGCCCCTGGTGGTCCGAGATCGTTCCCGCAGCACAGATTAATGCGCCAGGGCCTCCTACAGACAATGCACTTTGACTTATTGCGCTATCTGTAATAGCACCCGTGATATCACCAGATATATATTGGATTTTTCCCTGACCCTGAGTGTCCGTCCCCATGAGACGGTGTTTTTCTCCGCCCCTGGTGGTCCGAGGTCGTTCCCGCTACACAGATTCATGCGCCAGGGCTACCTACAGACAATGCACTTTGATTTATCGCGCTATCTGTAATAGCACCCGAGATATCACCAGATATGTGCTGTATTTTTACATGACCTTGGATGACGGATACAGAAAATCTGTAATTTTCGCGGCCCCTGGTGGTCCGAGGTCGTTCCTGCTGCAACGATTCATGCGCCAGGGCCTCCTACAAACAATGCACTTTGATTTATTGTGAGATCTGTAATAGGACCCGAGATATCACCAGATATATATTGGATTTTTCCCTGACCCAATGTGTCCGGCCCCATGAGACGGTGGTTTTCTCGGCCACTGGTTGTCCGAGGTCGATCCCGATACACACATTCATGCACCAGGGATAGCTACAGACAATGCACTTTGATTTAACGGGCTATTTCTAATAGCACCCGAGATATCTTCAGATACATCCTGGATTATTACATTACCTTGGGTGTCCGGCACCATGTGTCGGTGGTTTTCTCAGCCCCTGGTGGTCCGAGGTTGTTCCCGCTGCACAGATTCAAGCGCCAGGGCCTCCTGCAGACAATGCACATTGGTTTATTGCGCAATCTCTAATATCACCCGAAATATCACCAGATATATGCTGGATTTTTAAATGACCCTGGGTGACGGATACCGAAAATCTGTAATTTTCACGTCCCCTGGTGGTCCGAGGTCGATCCCGCTGCACAGATTCATGCGCCAGGGACTCCTGCAGACAATGCACTCCGATTTATCGCGCTATCTCTGATAGCAACCGAGATATCATCCGATACATCCTGGATTTTTACATGACCTTTGGTGTCCGGCCCCATGAGACGGTGGTTTTCTCGGCCCCTGGTGGTCCGAGGTCGTCCCCGCTGCACAGTATTTATGCGCCGGGGCTCCCTGCAGATAATTCACTTTGCTTTAGTGCGCTATCTGTAATAGCACCCGAGATATCACCAGATATACATTGGATTTTTTCCTGACCCAGAGGGTCCGGCCCCATGAGACCGTGGTTTTCTCGGCCCCTGGTGGTCCGAGGTCGTTCCCGCTGTACAGATTCATGCGCCAGGGCTTCCTGCAGACAGTGCACTTTGATTTACCGCGCTATCTGCAATAGTACCCGAGATATCACCAGATATATATTGGATTTTTCCCTGACCCGGACTGTCCGGCCCCATGTGTCGGTGGTTTTCTCGGCCCCTGGTGGTCCGAGGTCGATCCCGCTGCACAGATTCACGCGCCAGGGCCTCCTACAGACAATGCACTTTGGTTTCTTGCGCTATCTGTAATAGCACCCGAGATATAACCAGAAATATATTGTATTTTACCCTGACCCTGAGTGTCCGGCCCCATGAGACGGTGGTTTTCTCGGCCCCTGGTGGTCCGATGTCGTTCTCGCTGCACAGATTCATGCGCCAGGGCTTCCTGCAGACAATGCACTTTGATTTATTGCGCTATCTGTAATAGCACCCGAGAAAGCTCCATATATATGCTGGATTTTTTACATGACTTTGGATGACGGATACCGAAAATCTGTAATTTTCTCAGCCCCTGATGGTCCGAGGTCGTTCCCGCTGAACGGAATCATGCGCCAGGACTTCCTGCAGACAATGCACTTTGATTTATCGCGCTATCTCCAATAGCACCCGAGATATCACCAGATATATAATGGATTTTTCCCTGACCCTGACAGTCCGGCCCCATGAGACGGTGGTTTTCTAGGCCCCTGGTGGTCCGAGGTCGTTCCCGCTGCACAGATTCATGCTCCAGGGCCTCCTACAGACAATGCACTTTGGTTTATTGCGCTATCTCTAATAGCACCCGAGACATCACCAGATATATATTGGATTTTTCCCCGACCCTGTCTGTCCGGCCCCATGAGACGGTGTTTTTATCGGCCCCTGGTGGTCCGAGGTCGTTCCGGCTGCACAGATACATGCGCCAGGGCCGCCTGCAGATAATTCACTATGGTTTATTGCGCTATCTCTAATAGCACCCGAGACATCACCAGATATATATTGGATTTTTCCCTGACCCTGAGTGTCCGGCCCCATGTGTCGGTGGTTTTCTCGGCCCCTGGTGATCCGAGGTCGTTCCCGCTGCACAGATTCATGCGCCAGGGCCTCCTGCAGACAATTCACTTTTGTTTATTGCGCTATCTCTAATAGCACCCGACATATCACCAGATATATATTGGATCTTTCCGTGACCCTGACAGTCCGGTCCCATGTGTCGGTGGTTTTCTCGGCCCCTGGTGGTCCGAGGTCGTTCCCGCTGCACAGATTCATGTGCCAGGGCTTCCTGCAGACAATTCACTTTGGTTTATTGCGCTATCTCTAATAGCACTCGAGATATCACCAGATATATAATGGATTTTTCCCTGACCCTGACAGTCCGGCCCCATGAGACGGTGGTTTTCTAGGCCCCTGGTGGTCCGAGGTCGTTCCCGCTGCACAGATTCATGCGCCCGGGCCACCTGCAGATAATTCACTGTCGTTTATCGCGCTATCTCTAATAGCACTCGAGATATCACCAGATATATATTGGATTTTCCCCTGACCCTGAGTGTCCGGCCCCATGAGACGGTGGTTTTCTCGGCCCTTGGTGGTCCGAGGTCGTTCCCGCTGCCCAGATTCATTTGACAGGGCCTCCTACAGACAATGCACTTTGATTTACTGCGCTATCTGTAATAGCACCCGAGATATCACCAGATTTATATTGGATTTTTCCCTGACCCTGACAGTCCGGCCCCATGAGACGGTGATTTTCTCGGCCCCTGGTGGTCCGAGGTCGTTCCCGCTGCACAGAATCATGCGCCAGGGCTTCCTGCAGACAATGCACTTTGATTTATCGCGCTATCTCTACTAGCACCCGAGATATCACCAGATATATAATGGATTTTTCCCTGACCCTGACAGTCCGGCCCCATGAGACGGTGGTTTTCTAGGCCCCTGGTGGTCCGAGGTCGTTCCCGCTGCCCAGATTCATGCGCCAGGGCCTCCGGCAGATAATTAACTTTGGTTTATTGCGCTATCTCGAATAGCACCCGAGATATCACCAGATATGTATTGGATTTTCCCCTGACCCTGAGTGTCCGGCACCATGAGACGGTGGTTTTATCGGCCCCTAGTGGTCCGAGGTCGTTCCCGCTGCACAGATTCATGCGCCAGAGCCTCCTGCAGACAATTCACTTTTGTTTATTGCGCTATCTCTAATAGCACCCGAGATATCACCAGATATATATTGGATTTTCCCCTGACCCTGAGTGTCCGGCCCCATGAGACGGTGGTTTTCTCTGCCCCTGGTGGTCCGAGGTCGTACCCTTTGCACAGAATCATGCGCCAGGGCTTCCTGCAGACAATGCACTTTGATTTATCGCGCTATCGCTAATAGCACCCGACATATCACCAGATATATAATGGATTTTTCACTGACCCTGACAGTCCGGCCCCATGAGACTGTGGTTTTCTCGGCCCCTGGCGGTCCGAGGTCGTTCCCGCTGCACAGATGCATGCGCCAGGGCCTCCTGCAGATAATTCACTGTCGTTTATTGCGCTATCTGTATTAGCACCCGAGATATCACCAGATATATGCTGGATTTTTACATGACCTTGGGTGACGAATTCCGAATATCTGTAATTTTCTCGGCCCCTGGTGGTCCGAGCTCGTTCCTGCTTCACAGATTCATGCGCCAGGGCTTCCTGCAGACAATGCAATTTGATTTATCGCGCTATCTGTAATAGAGCCCGAGATACCACCAGATATATGCTGGATTTTTACATGACCTTGGGTGACGAATTCCGAATATCTGTCATTTTCTCGGCCCCTGGTGGTCCGAGGTCGTTCCTGCTTCACAGATTCATGCGCCAGGGCCTCCCACAGACAATGCACTTTGATTTATTGCGCTATATCTAATAGCACCCGAGATATCACCAGATATATATTGGATTTTTCCCCGACCCTGAGTGTCCGGCCCCATGAGACGGTGGTTTTCTCGGCCCCTGGTGGTACGAGGTCGTTCTCGCTGCACAGATTCATGCGCCAGGGCCTCCTGCAGATAATTCACTTTGGTTTATTGCGCTATCTCTAATAGCACCCGAGGTATCACCAGATATATAATGGATTTTTCCCTGACCCTGAAAGTCCGGCCCCATGAGACGGTGGTTTTCTTGGCCCCTGGATGTCCGAGGTCGTTCCCGCTGCACAGGTTCATGCGCCAGGGCCTCCCGCAGACAATTCACTTTGATTTATTGCGCTATCTGTAATAGCATCCGAGAAAGCACCATATATATCTGGGATTTTTACATGACTTTGTGTGACGGATACCGAAAATCTGTAATTTTCTCGGACCCTGGTGATCCGAGTTCGTTCCCGCAGCAGAGATTCATGCGCCAGGGCCTCCTGCAGATAATGCACTTTGGTTTATTGCGCTATCTCTAATAGCACCCGATATATCACCAGATATATATTGGATTTTTCCCTGACCCTGAGTGTCCGGCCCCATGTGTCGGTGGTTTTCTCGGCCCCTGGTGGTCCGAGGTCGTTGCCACTGCACAGATTCATGCGCCAGGGCCTCCCGCAGACAAAGCACTATGATTTATCGCGCTATCTCTAATAGCACCCGAGATATCACCAGATATATATTGGATTTTCCCCTGACCCTGAGTGTCCGGCCCCATGAGATGGTGGTTTTCTCGGCCCCTGGTGATCCGAGGTCGTTCCCGCTTCACAGATTCATGCGCCAGGGCCTCCTGCAGACAATTCACTTTTGTTTATCGCGCTATCTCTAATAGCACCCGAGATATCACCAGAGATATATTCGATTTTCCCCTGACCCTGAGTGTCCGGCCCCATCAGACGGTGGTTTTCTTCGCCCCTGGTGGTCCGAGATCGTTCCCGCAGCACAGATTAATGCGCCAGGGCCTCCTACAGACAATGCACTTTGACTTATTGCGCTATCTGTAATAGCACCCGTGATATCACCAGATATATATTGGATTTTTCCCTGACCCTGAGTGTCCGTCCCCATGAGACGGTGTTTTTCTCCGCCCCTGGTGGTCCGAGGTCGTTCCCGCTACACAGATTCATGCGCCAGGGCTACCTACAGACAATGCACTTTGATTTATCGCGCTATCTGTAATAGCACCCGAGATATCACCAGATATGTGCTGTATTTTTACATGACCTTGGATGACGGATACAGAAAATCTGTAATTTTCGCGGCCCCTGGTGGTCCGAGGTCGTTCCTGCTGCAACGATTCATGCGCCAGGGCCTCCTACAAACAATGCACTTTGATTTATTGTGAGATCTGTAATAGGACCCGAGATATCACCAGATATATATTGGATTTTTCCCTGACCCAATGTGTCCGGCCCCATGAGACGGTGGTTTTCTCGGCCACTGGTTGTCCGAGGTCGATCCCGATACACACATTCATGCACCAGGGATAGCTACAGACAATGCACTTTGATTTAACGGGCTATTTCTAATAGCACCCGAGATATCTTCAGATACATCCTGGATTATTACATTACCTTGGGTGTCCGGCACCATGTGTCGGTGGTTTTCTCAGCCCCTGGTGGTCCGAGGTTGTTCCCGCTGCACAGATTCAAGCGCCAGGGCCTCCTGCAGACAATGCACATTGGTTTATTGCGCAATCTCTAATATCACCCGAAATATCACCAGATATATGCTGGATTTTTAAATGACCCTGGGTGACGGATACCGAAAATCTGTAATTTTCACGTCCCCTGGTGGTCCGAGGTCGATCCCGCTGCACAGATTCATGCGCCAGGGACTCCTGCAGACAATGCACTCCGATTTATCGCGCTATCTCTGATAGCAACCGAGATATCATCCGATACATCCTGGATTTTTACATGACCTTTGGTGTCCGGCCCCATGAGACGGTGGTTTTCTCGGCCCCTGGTGGTCCGAGGTCGTCCCCGCTGCACAGATTTATGCGCCGGGGCTCCCTGCAGATAATTCACTTTGCTTTAGTGCGCTATCTGTAATAGCACCCGAGATATCACCAGATATACATTGGATTTTTTCCTGACCCAGAGTGTCCGGCCCCATGAGACCGTGGTTTTCTCGGCCCCTGGTGGTCCGAGGTCGTTCCCGCTGTACAGATTCATGCGCCAGGGCTTCCTGCAGACAGTGCACTTTGATTTACCGCGCTATCTGCAATAGTACCCGAGATATCACCAGATATATATTGGATTTTTCCCTGACCCGGACTGTCCGGCCCCATGTGTCGGTGGTTTTCTCGGCCCCTGGTGGTCCGAGGTCGATCCCGCTGCACAGATTCACGCGCCAGGGCCTCCTACAGACAATGCACTTTGGTTTCTTGCGCTATCTGTAATAGCACCCGAGATATAACCAGAAATATATTGTATTTTACCCTGACCCTGAGTGTCCGGCCCCATGAGACGGTGGTTTTCTCGGCCCCTGGTGGTCCGATGTCGTTCTCGCTGCACAGATTCATGCGCCAGGGCTTCCTGCAGACAATGCACTTTGATTTATTGCGCTATCTGTAATAGCACCCGAGAAAGCTCCATATATATGCTGGATTTTTTACATGACTTTGGATGACGGATACCGAAAATCTGTAATTTTCTCAGCCCCTGATGGTCCGAGGTCGTTCCCGCTGAACGGAATCATGCGCCAGGACTTCCTGCAGACAATGCACTTTGATTTATCGCGCTATCTCCAATAGCACCCGAGATATCACCAGATATATAATGGATTTTTCCCTGACCCTGACAGTCCGGCCCCATGAGACGGTGGTTTTCTAGGCCCCTGGTGGTCCGAGGTCGTTCCCGCTGCACAGATTCATGCTCCAGGGCCTCCTACAGACAATGCACTTTGGTTTATTGCGCTATCTCTAATAGCACCCGAGACATCACCAGATATATATTGGATTTTTCCCCGACCCTGTCTGTCCGGCCCCATGAGACGGTGTTTTTATCGGCCCCTGGTGGTCCGAGGTCGTTCCGGCTGCACAGATACATGCGCCAGGGCCGCCTGCAGATAATTCACTATGGTTTATTGCGCTATCTCTAATAGCACCCGAGACATCACCAGATATATATTGGATTTTTCCCTGACCCTGAGTGTCCGGCCCCATGTGTCGGTGGTTTTCTCGGCCCCTGGTGATCCGAGGTCGTTCCCGCTGCACAGATTCATGCGCCAGGGCCTCCTGCAGACAATTCACTTTTGTTTATTGCGCTATCTCTAATAGCACCCGACATATCACCAGATATATATTGGATCTTTCCGTGACCCTGACAGTCCGGTCCCATGTGTCGGTGGTTTTCTCGGCCCCTGGTGGTCCGAGGTCGTTCCCGCTGCACAGATTCATGCGCCAGGGCCTCCTGCAGACAATTCACTTTTGTTTATTGCGCTATCTCTAATAGCACCCGACATATCACCAGATATATAATGGATTTTTCCCTGACCCTGACAGTCCGGCCCCATGAGACGGTGGTTTTCTAGGACCCTGGTGGTCCGAGGTCGTTGCCGCTGCACAGATTCATGCGCCAGGGCCTCCTGCAGATAATTCACTTTGGTTTATTCTGCTATTTCTAATAGCACCCGAGATATCACCAGATATATATTGGATTTTCCCCTGACCCTGAGCGTCCGGCCCCATGAGACTGTGGTTTTCTCGGCCCCTGGCGGTCCGAGGTCGCTCCCGCTGCACAGATTCATGCGCCAGAGCCTCCTACAGGCAATGCACTTTGATTTATTGCGCTATCTGTAATAGCACCCGAGATATCACCAGATATATATTGGATCTTTCCGTGACCCTGACAGTCCGGTCCCATGTGTCGGTGGTTTTCTCGGCCCCTGGTGGTCCGAGGTCGATCCCGCTGCACAGATTCATGCGCCGGGGCTTCCTGCAGACAATGCACTTTGGTTTATCGCGTTATCTGTAATAGCACCCGAGATATCACCAGATATATATTGGATCTTTCCGTGACCCTGACAGTCCGGTCCCATGTGTCGGTGGTTTTCTCGGTCCCTCGTGGTCCGAGTTCGATCCGGCTGAACAGATTCATGCGCCAGGGTTTCCCGCAGACAATTCACTTTGGTTTATTGCGCTATCTGTAATAGCACCCGAGATATCACCAGATATATGCTGGATTTTTACATGACCTTTGGTGACGGATTCCGAATATCTGTAATTTTCTCGGCCCCTGGTGGTCCGAGGTAGTTCCTGCTGCACAGATTCATTCGCCAGTGCCTCCTACAGACAATGCACTTTGATTTATTGCGCTATCTCTAATAGCACCCGAGGTATCATCAGATACATCCAGGGTTTTTACATGACCTTGGGTGTGCGGCCCCATGTGTCGGTGGTTTTCTCGGCCCCTGGTGGTCCGAGGTCGTTCCCGCTGCACAGATTCATGCGCCAGGGCCCGCTGCAGATAATTCACTTTGGTTTCGTGTGCTATCTGTAACAGCACCCGAGATATCACCAGATATATATTGAATTTTTCAACCGACCCTGACAGTCCGGCCACATGAGACGGTGGTTTTCTAGGCCCCTGGCGGTCCGAGGTCGTTGCTGCTGCACAGATTCATGCACCAGGGCCTCCTGCAGATAATTCACTTTCGTTTATTGCGCTATCTCTAATAGCACCCGAGGTATCACCAGATATATATTGGATTTTTCCCCGACCCTCAGTGTTCGGCCCCATGAGACGGTGGTTTTCTCAGCCCCTGGTGGTCCGATGTCGTTCTCGCTGTACAGATTCATGCTCCAGGGCCTCCTGCAGATAATTCACTTTGGTTTATTGCGCTATCTCTAATAGCACCCGAGATATCACCTGATATATAATGGATTTTTCCCTGACCCTGACAGTCCGGCCCCATGGGACGGTGGTTTTCTAGGCCCCTGGTGGTCCGAGGTCGTTGCCGCTGCACAGATTCATGCGCCAGGTCCTCCTGCAGACAATGCACTTTGATTTATTGCGCTATCTGTAATAGCACCCGAGAGAGCTCCATATATATGCTGGATTTTTGAATGACTTTGGATGACGGATACCGAAAATCTGTAATTTTCTCGGCCCCTGATGGTCCGAGGTCGTTCCCGCTGCACAGATTCATGCACCAGGGCCTCCTACAGACAATGCACTTTGATTTATTGCGCTATCTGTAATAGCACCCGAGATATCACCAGATATATATTGGATTTTTCCCTGACCCTGACAGTCAGTCCCCATCAGACGGTGATTTTCTCGGCCCCTGGTGGTCCGATGTCGTTCCTGCTTCACAGATTCATGCGCCAGGGCCTCCTGCAGATAATTCACTTTGGTTTATTGCCCTATCTCTAATAGCATCAGAGATATCACCAGATATATATTGGATTTTTCCCTGACCCTGAGTGTCCGGCCCCATGAGACGGTGGTTCTCTCGGCCCCTGGTGGTCCGAGGTCGTTCCCCCTGCACAGATTCATGCGCCAGGGCCCGCTGCAGATAATTCACTTTGGTTTAGTGCGCTATCTGTAAGAGCACCCGCGATATCACCAGATATATATTGAATTTTTCATCCGACCCTGAGTGTCCGGCCCCATGTGGCGGTGGTTTTCTCGGACCCTGGTGATCCGAGGTCGATCCCGCTGCACAGATTCATGCGCCAGGGCCTCCTGCAGATAAATCACTTTGGTTTATTGCGCTATCTGTAATAGCCCCCGAGATATCACCAGATATATGCTGGATTTTTGCATGACCTTGGGTGACGGATTCCGAATATCTGTAATTTTCTCGGCCCCTGGTGGTCCGAGGTAGTTCCTGCTGCACAGATTCATTCGCCAGTGCCTCCTACAGGCAATGCACTTTGCTTTATTGCGCTATCTCTAATAACACCCGTGGTATCATCAGATACATCCTGGGTTTTTACATGACCTTGGGCGTGCGGCCCCATGTGTCGGTGGTTTTCTCGGCCCCTGGTGGTCCGAGGTCGTTCGCGCTGCACAGATTCATGTGCCAGGGCTTCCTGCAGACAATTCACTTTGGTTTATTGCGCTATCTCTAATAGCACTCGAGATATCACCAGATATATAATGGATTTTTCCCTGACCCTGACAGTCCGGCCCCATGAGACGGTGGTTTTCTAGGCCCCTGGTGGTCCGAGGTCGTTCCCGCTGCACAGATTCATGCGCCCGGGCCACCTGCAGATAATTCACTGTCGTTTATCGCGCTATCTCTAATAGCACTCGAGATATCACCAGATATATATTGGATTTTCCCCTGACCCTGAGTGTCCGGCCCCATGAGACGGTGGTTTTCTCGGCCCCTGGTGATCCGAGGTCGTTCCCGCTGCACAGATTCACTCGCCAGTGCCTCCTACAGACAATGAACTTTGATTTATTGCGCTATCTCTAATAGCACCCGAGATATCACCAGATATATATTGGATTTTTCTCTGACCCTGACAGTCCGGCCCCATGAGACGGTGATTTTCTCGGCCCCTGGTGGTCCGAGGTCGTTCCCGCTGCACAGAATCATGCGCCAGGGCTTCCTGCATACAATGCACTTTGATTTATTGCGCTATCTCTAATAGCACCCGAGATATCACTAGATATATATTGGATTTTCCGCTGACCCTGAGTACCCGGCCCCATGAGACGGTGGTTTTCTCGGCCCTTGGTGGTCCGAGGTCGTTCCCGCTGCCCAGATTCATTTGACAGGGCCTCCTACAGACAATGCACTTTGATTTACTGCGCTATCTGTAATAGCACCCGAGATATCACCAGATATATATTGGATTTTTCCCTGACCCTGACAGTCCGGCCCCATGAGACGGTGGTTTTATCGGCCCCTGGTGGTCCGAGGTCGTTCCCGCTGCCCAGATTCATGCGCCAGGGCCTCCGGCAGATAATTAACTTTGGTTTATTGCGCTATCTCGAATAGCACCCGAGATATCACCAGATATGTATTGGATTTTCCCCTGACCCTGAGTGTCCGGCATCATGAGACGGTGGTTTTATCGGCCCCTAGTGGTCCGAGGTCGTTCCCGCTGCACAGATTCATGCGCCAGAGCATCCTGCAGACAATTCACTTTTGTTTATTGCGCTATCTCTAATAGCACCCGAGATATCACCAGATATATATAGGATTTTCCCCTGACCCTGAGTGTCCGGCCCCATGAGACGGTGGTTTTCTCTGCCCCTGGTGGTCCGAGGTCGTACCCTTTGCACAGAATCATGCGCCAGGGCTTCCTGCAGACAATGCACTTTGATTTATCGCGCTATCGCTAATAGCACCCGACATATCACCAGATATATAATGGATTTTTCCCTGACCCTGACAGTCCGGCCCCATGAGACTGTGGTTTTCTCGGCCCCTGGCGGTCCGAGGTCGTTCCCGCTGCACAGATTCATGCGCCAGAGCCTCCTACAGACAATGTACTTTGATTTATTGCGCTATCTGTAATAGCACCCGAGATATCACCAGATATATATTGGATTTTTCCCTGACCCTGAGTGTCCGGCCCCATGAGACGGTGGTTTTCTCGGTCCCTGGTGGTCAGAGGTCGTTCCCGCTGCACAGATGCATGCGCCAGGGCCTCCTGCAGATAATTCACTGTCGTTTATTGCGCTATCTGTATTAGCACCCGAGATATCACCAGATATATGCTGGATTTTTACATGACCTTGGGTGACGAATTCCGAATATCTGTAATTTTCTCGGCCCCTGGTGGTCCGAGCTCGTTCCTGCTTCACAGATTCATGCGCCAGGGCTTCCTGCAGACAATGCAATTTGATTTATCGCGCTATCTGTAATAGAGCCCGAGATACCACCAGATATATGCTGGATTTTTACATGACCTTGGGTGACGAATTCCGAATATCTGTCATTTTCTCGGCCCCTGGTGGTCCGAGGTCGTTCCTGCTTCACAGATTCATGCGCCAGGGCCTCCCACAGACAATGCACTTTGATTTATTGCGCTATATCTAATAGCACCCGAGATATCACCAGATATATATTGGATTTTTCCCCGACCCTGAGTGTCCGGCCCCATGAGACGGTGGTTTTCTCGGCCCCTGGTGGTACGAGGTCGTTCTCGCTGCACAGATTCATGCGCCAGGGCCTCCTGCAGATAATTCACTTTGGTTTATTGCGCTATCTCTAATAGCACCCGAGGTATCACCAGATATATAATGGATTTTTCCCTGACCCTGAAAGTCCGGCCCCATGAGACGGTGGTTTTCTTGGCCCCTGGATGTCCGAGGTCGTTCCCGCTGCACAGGTTCATGCGCCAGGGCCTCCCGCAGACAATTCACTTTGATTTATTGCGCTATCTGTAATAGCATCCGAGAAAGCACCATATATATCTGGGATTTTTACATGACTTTGTGTGACGGATACCGAAAATCTGTAATTTTCTCGGACCCTGGTGATCCGAGTTCGTTCCCGCAGCAGAGATTCATGCGCCAGGGCCTCCTGCAGATAATGCACTTTGGTTTATTGCGCTATCTCTAATAGCACCCGATATATCACCAGATATATATTGGATTTTCCCCTGACCCTGAGTGTCCGGCCCCATGAGATGGTGGTTTTCTCGGCCCCTGGTGATCCGAGGTCGTTCCCGCTGCACAGATTCATGCGCCAGGGCCTCCTGCAGACAATTCACTTTTGTTTATCGCGCTATCTCTAATAGCACCCGAGATATCACCAGAGATATATTCGATTTTCCCCTGACGCTGAGTGTCCGGCCCCATCAGACGGTGGTTTTCTTCGCCCCTGGTGGTCCGAGATCGTTCCCGCAGCACAGATTAATGCACCAGGGCCTCCTACAGACAATGCACTTTGACTTATTGCGCTATCTGTAATAGCACCCGTGATATCACCAGATATATATTGGATTTTTCCCTGACCCTGAGTGTCCGTCCCCATGAGACGGTGTTTTTCTCCGCCCCTGGTGGTCCGAGGTCGTTCCCGCTACACAGATTCATGCGCCAGGGCTACCTACAGACAATGCACTTTGATTTATCGCGCTATCTGTAATAGCACCCGAGATATCACCAGATATGTGCTGTATTTTTACATGACCTTGGATGACGGATACAGAAAATCTGTAATTTTCGCGGCCCCTGGTGGTCCGAGGTCGTTCCTGCTGCAACGATTCATGCGCCAGGGCCTCCTACAAACAATGCACTTTGATTTATTGTGAGATCTGTAATAGGACCCGAGATATCACCAGATATATATTGGATTTTTCCCTGACCCAATGTGTCCGGCCCCATGAGACGGTGGTTTTCTCGGCCACTGGTTGTCCGAGGTCGATCCCGATACACACATTCATGCACCAGGGATAGCTACAGACAATGCACTTTGATTTAACGGGCTATTTCTAATAGCACCCGAGATATCTTCAGATACATCCTGGATTATTACATTACCTTGGGTGTCCGGCACCATGTGTCGGTGGTTTTCTCAGCCCCTGGTGGTCCGAGGTTGTTCCCGCTGCACAGATTCAAGCGCCAGGGCCTCCTGCAGACAATGCACATTGGTTTATTGCGCAATCTCTAATATCACCCGAAATATCACCAGATATATGCTGGATTTTTAAATGACCCTGGGTGACGGATACCGAAAATCTGTAATTTTCACGTCCCCTGGTGGTCCGAGGTCGATCCCGCTGCACAGATTCATGCGCCAGGGACTCCTGCAGACAATGCACTCCGATTTATCGCGCTATCTCTGATAGCAACCGAGATATCATCCGATACATCCTGGATTTTTACATGACCTTTGGTGTCCGGCCCCATGAGACGGTGGTTTTCTCGGCCCCTGGTGGTCCGAGGTCGTCCCCGCTGCACAGATTTATGCGCCGGGGCTCCCTGCAGATAATTCACTTTGCTTTAGTGCGCTATCTGTAATAGCACCCGAGATATCACCAGATATACATTGGATTTTTTCCTGACCCAGAGTGTCCGGCCCCATGAGACCGTGGTTTTCTCGGCCCCTGGTGGTCCGAGGTCGTTCCCGCTGTACAGATTCATGCGCCAGGGCTTCCTGCAGACAGTGCACTTTGATTTACCGCGCTATCTGCAATAGTACCCGAGATATCACCAGATATATATTGGATTTTTCCCTGACCCGGACTGTCCGGCCCCATGTGTCGGTGGTTTTCTCGGCCCCTGGTGGTCCGAGGTCGATCCCGCTGCACAGATTCACGCGCCAGGGCCTCCTACAGACAATGCACTTTGGTTTCTTGCGCTATCTGTAATAGCACCCGAGATATAACCAGAAATATATTGTATTTTACCCTGACCCTGAGTGTCCGGCCCCATGAGACGGTGGTTTTCTCGGCCCCTGGTGGTCCGATGTCGTTCTCGCTGCACAGATTCATGCGCCAGGGCTTCCTGCAGACAATGCACTTTGATTTATTGCGCTATCTGTAATAGCACCCGAGATATCACCAGATATATATTGGATTTTTCCCTGACCCTGACAGTCCGGCCCCATGAGACGGTGGTTTCCTCGGCCCCTGGTGGTCCGAGGTCATTCCCGCTGCACGGGTTCATGCGCCAGGGCTACCTGCAGACAATGGACTTTGATTTATTGCGCTATCTGTAATAGCACCCGAGATATCACCAGATATATATTGGATTTTGCACTGAACCTGACCGTCCGGCCCCATGTGTCGGTGGTTTTCTCGGCCCCTGGTGGTCCGAGGTCGATCCCGCTGCCCAGATTCATGCGGTAGGGCCTCCCGCAGAGAATGCAGTTTGATTTATCCCGCTGTCTCTAATAGCACCCGAGATATGACCAGATATATAATGGATTTTTCCCTGACCCTGACAAACCGGCCCCATGAGACGGTGGTTTTATCGGCCCCTGGTGGTCCGAGGTCGGTCCGGCTGCACAGATTCATGCGCCACGACCTCCTGCAGACATTGCACTTTGGTTTATTGCGCTATCTCTAATAGCAGCCGAGATATCACCAGATATATATTGAATTTTTCCCTGACCCTGAGTGTCCGGCCCCGTGTGTCGGTGGTTTTCTCGGCCCCTGGTGGTCCGAGGTCGTTCCTGCTGCACAGATTCATGCGCCAGGGACTCCTGCCGTCACTGCACTCTGATTTATTGCGCTACCTCTAATAGCACCCGAGATATCATCAGATACCTTCTGTATTTTTACATGACCATGGGTGTCCGGCCCCATGCGTCGGTGGTTTTCTCGACCGCTGGTGGTCCGAGGTCGTTCCCGCGGCACAGATTCATGCGCCAGGGCCCCCTGCAGATAATTCACTTTGGTGTAGTGCGCTATCTGCAAGAGCACCCGAGATATCAGCCCTATATATATTGAATTTTTCCCTGCCCCTGAGTGTCCGTCCCCATGAGACGGTGGTTTTCTGGCCCCTGGTGGTCCGAGGACGATCCCGCTGCACAGATTCATGCGCCCGGGCTTCCTGCAGACAATGCACTTTGGTTTATCGCGCTATCTGTAATAGCACCCGAGATATCACCAGATATATGCTGGATTTGTACATGACCTTGGGTGACGGATACCGAAGAGCTGTAATTTTCTCGGCCCCTGGTGTTCCGAGGTCGTTCCCGCCACACAGGTTCATGCGCAAGGGCCTCCTACAGACAACGCACTTTTATTTATCGCGCTATCTCTAATAGCACCCGAGATATCACCATATATATATTGGATCATTCCCTGACCCTGTGTGTCCGGCCCCATGTGTCGGAGATTTTCTCGGTCCCTGGTTGACCGAGGTCGATCCCGCTGCACAGATTCATGCGCCGGGGCTTCCTGCAGACAATGCACTTTGGTTTATCGCGCTATCTGTAATACCACCCGAGATATCACCAGATATATGCTGGATTTGTACATGACCTTGGGTGACGGATACCGAAGAGCTGTAATTTTCTCGGCCCCTGGTGGTCCGAAGTCGTTCCTGCTGTACATATTCATGCGCCAGGGCCTCCTGCAGATAATGCACTTTGGTTTATTGCGCTATCTGCAATAGCACCCGAGACATCACCAGATATATGCTGGATTTTTACATGACCTTGGGCGACGGATACCGAAAAGCTGTAATTTTCTCGGCCCCTGGTGGTCCGAGGTCGTTCCCGCTGCACAGATTCATGCGCCAGGGCTTCCTGCAGACAATGCACTTTGATTTATCGCGCTATCTGTAATACCACCCGAGATATCACCAGATATATGCTGGATTTTTTCCTGACCCTGAGTGTCCCGCCCCATGTGTCGGTTTTTTTCACATACCCTGGTGGTCCGAGGTCGATCCCGCTGCACAGATTCATGCGCCAGGGCCTCCCGCAGGCAGTGCACTTTGATTTATCGCGCTATCTCTAATAGCACCCGAGATATCATCAGATACATCCTGGATTTTTAGATGACCTTGGGTGACGGATACCGAAAATCTGTTATTTTCTCGGCCCCTGGTGGTCCGAGGCCTTTCCTGCTGCACAGATGCATGCGCCAGGGCCTCCTGCAGACAATGCACTTTGATTTATTGCGCTATCTCTAATAGCACCCGAGATATCACCAGATATATATTGGATTTTTCCCTGACCCTGAGTGTCTGGCCCCATCAGACTGTGGTTTTCTCGGCCGCTGGTGGTCCGAGATCGTTCCCGCTGCACAGATACATGCGCCAGGGCCTCCTGCAGATAATTCACTTTGGTTTATTGCGTTATCTCTGATAGCGCCCGAGATATCATCAGATACATCCTGGATTTTTAAATGACCTTGGGTGTCCGGCCCCATGTGTCGGTGGTTTTCTCGGCCCCTGGTGGTCCGAGGTTGTTCCCGCTGCACAGATTCATGCGCAAGTGCCTCCTACCGACAATGAACTTTGATTTATCGCGGTATCTCTAATAGCACCCGAGATATCACCAGATATATATTGTATTTTTCCCTGACCCTGAGTGTCCGGCCCCATGTGTCGGTGGTTTTCTCGGCCCCTGGTGGTCCGAGATCTTTCCCGCTGCACAGATTCATGCGCCAGGGCTTCCTGCAGACAATGCACTTTGATTTATTGCGCTATCTCTAATAGCACCCGAGATATCACTAGATATATATTGGATTTTTCCCTGACCCTGAGTGTCCGGCCCCATGTGTCGGTGGTTTTCTCGGCCCCTGGTGGTCCGAGATCTTTCCCGCTGCACAGATTCATGCGCAAGTGCCTCCTGCAGACAATGCACTTTGATTTATTGCGCTATCTCTAATAGCACCCAAGATATCACCAGATATATGCTGAATTTTTACATGACCTTGGGTGACGGATACCGAAAATCTGTAATATTCTCGGCCCCTGGTAGCCCGAGGTCGTTTCTGCTGCCCCGATATATGTGCCAGGGCTTCCTATAGGCTATTCTCTTTGTTTTATCGCCCTAGCCCTTATAGCTCCCGAGATATCACCACATATATATTGGATTCTTCCCTGACCCTCAGTGTCCGGCCCCATGAGTTCGTGGTTTTCTCGGCAGCTGGTGGTCTGAGGTCGTTCCTGCTGCACACATTCATGCGCCAGGTCCTCCAACAGAAAATGCAGCTTGATTTATCTTACTATTTCTTATAACTCCCGAGATATCAGCAGATACATGCTCGATTTTTGACAAAACCTGAGTGTGCGGTACCGTGTAACTGAGATTTTCTCTGCCGCTGATGCTCCGAGATCTTGCCTGCATAACTCACTTATGCGCCAGGGCTTTCTTACTATATAAAATTATATAAAACTATACAAAAGTAATACAAATGTACAAAACTAATAGGACTAAATAAAACTGTGTAAAACTATATCAAACTATATAAAAATATAGAAAACTATATAAAACTATATAAAACTATATAAAACTATATAAAACTATATAAAACTATAAAACTATATAAAACTATACAAAACTATATACAACTACATAAAGCAATATAAAACTACATAAAACTATATAAAACTATACAAAACTATATAAAACTGTAAAAAACTATACAAAACTATATAAAACAATATAGAATTATATAGAACTATAAAAACTATATAAAACAATATAGAATTCTATAAAACTATATAAAACTATATAAAACTATATAAAACTATATAAAATTATATAAATTATATACAACTATATAAAATTATATAGAACTATATAAAACTACATAAAAGTATATAAAACTAAATAAAACTATATAAAACTATATGAAACTATGCAAAACTATATAAGACTATATAAAACTATATAAAACTATACAAAACTATATAAAACTATATAAAACTATACAAAACTATATAAAACTAATAAAACTATATGAAAATATATAGAACTATTTAGGACTATATAACACTAATAAAACCGTATAAATCAATGTGTTACTATATAAAACTATATAAAACTATAAAAAATCATAAAGAACTATATAAAGCTATTTGAAACTGTGTAAAACTATATAAAACTAAGGAAACTATATAAAACTATTTAAAACTATATAACACTATATAAAACTATATATAACTATATAAAACTATATGAAACTATATAAAGCTCTATAAAACTATATAAAACTACATGAAACTATATAAAACTAATAAAACTATATAAAACTAATAAAACTAATAAATCTATATAAAAATATATAAAACTAACAAAACTATATAAAACTTTATAAAACACTATAAAACTATATAAAACTATATAAAACTATATAAAACTATATAAAGATCTATAAAACTATATAAAACTATATAAAACTATGAAAACATAATAAAACTATATAAAACTAAGAAAACTATATAAAACTATATAAAACTATATAAAACTATATAAAACTCTATAAAACTACAAAAACTATATAAAACTATATGAAACCATATAAAACGATATAAATCTATAGAAAGCTCTATAAAACTATGTAAAACTACATAAATCTATATAAAACTATATGAAACTAAATAAAACTAAATAAAACAATATAAAACTAAGAAAACTTTATAAATCTATATAAAACTAATAAAACTATATAAAACTATATAAAACTCTATAAAACTATATAAAACTATATAAAACTAACAAATCTATATAAAACTATATAAAACTAATAAAACTATATAAAACTATATGAAACTCTATAAAACTATATAGAACTATATAAAACTATGTAAAACTATATAAAACTATATCAAACTACATAAAACTATATAAAACTATATATAAATATATAAAACTATATAAAACTAAGAAAACTATATAAAAGTATATAAAACTATATACAAATATATAAAACTAACAAAAGTATATAAAACTATATAAAACAATATAAAACTATTAAAACTATATAAAACTATATATAACTATATAACACTATATAAAACTATATAAAACTATATAAAACTATATAAAACTAATAAAACTATATAAAACTATATAACACTATATAAAACTATATATAACTATATAAAACTATATAAAACTAAGAAAACTATATAAAACTATATGAAACTCTATAAAACTATATAGAACTATATAAAACTATGTAAAACTATATAAAACTATATCAAACTACATAAAACTATATAAAACTATATAAAACTAAGAAAACTATAGAAAACTATATAAAACAATATAAAACAATATAAAACTATTAAAACTATATAAAACTATAGGTAAATATACATAACTATATAAAACTATATAAAACTAAGAAAACTATATAAAACTATTTAAAACTAATAAAACTATATAATACTATATAACACTATATAAAACTATATAAAACTTTAAAAAACTAACAAAACGATATAAAACTCTATAAAACTATATAAAACTATATAAAACTATATAAAACTAACAAAACTATATAAAACTATATAAAACTATATAAAACTAATAAAACTATATAAAACTATATGATACTCTATAAAGCTATATAGAACTATATAAAACTATATAAAACTTTATAAAACTATTTAAAACTATATAAAACTATATAAAACTATATAAAACTATATAAAACTATATAAAACTATATAAAACTATATAAAACTATATAAAACTATATAAAACTAAGAAAACTTTATAAAACTATTTAAAACTAATAAAACTATATAAAACTATATAACACTATATAAAACTGTATAAAACTATATAAAACTATATGAAACTATATAAAGCTCTATAAAACTATATAAAACTACATGAAACTATATAAAACTAATAAAACTATATAAAACTAATAAAACTAATAAATCTGTATAAAAATATATAAAACTAACAAAACTATATAAAACTTTATAAAACACTATAAAACTATATAAAACTATATAAAACTATATAAAGATCTATAAAGCTATATAAAACTATATAAAACTAAGAAAACTTTATAAAACTATATATAACTAATAAAACTATATAAAACTATATAAAACTCTATAAACCCACAAAAACTATATAAAACTATATAAAACTATATAAAACTATATAAAACTATATAAAACTATATAAAACTAAGAAAACTTTATAAAACTATATAAAACTAATAAAACTATATAAAACTATATAAAACTATATAAAACTATATAAAACTATATAAAACATATAAAACCATATAAAACTATATAAAACTATATAAAACTATATAAACCTATATAAAACTATATAAAAATTTATAAAACTAACAACACTATATAAAACTTTATAAAACTCTATAAAACTATATAAAACTATATAAAACTATATAAAGATCTATAAAACTATATAAAACTATATAAAACTATATAAAACTATATAAAACTATATAAAACTATATAAAACTATATAAAACTATATAAAACTCTATAAAAATATATAAAACTAACAAAACTATATAAAACTATATAAAACTAATAAAACTATATAAAACTATATAAAACTCTATAAAACTATATAAAACTATATAAAACTATATAAAACTATATAAAACTATATAAAACTATATAAAACTATTTAAAACTAATAAAACTATATAAAACTAAGAAAACTATATAAAACTATTTAAAACTAATAAAACTATATAAAACTATATAACACTATATAAAACTATATATAACTATATAAAACTATATAAAATTATATAAAACTATATAAAACTAAGAAAACTTTATAAAACTATATAAAACTATATAAAACTAATAAAACTATATAAAACTATATAAAACTCTATAAAACTATATAAAACTATATAAAACTATATATAACTATATAAAACTATATAAAACTAAGAAAACTATATAAAGCTATTTAAAACTATATAACACTATATAAAACTATATATAACTATATAAAACTATATGAAACTATATAAAGCTCTATAAAACTATATAAAACTACATGAAACTATATAAAACTAATAAAACTATATAAAACTAATAAAACTAATAAATCTATATAAAAATATATAAAACTAACAAAACTATATAAAACTTTATAAAACACTATAAAACTAAATAAAACTATATAAAACTATATAAAGATCTATAAAACTATATAAAACTATATAAAACTATGAAAACATAACAAAACTATATAAACCTATGTAAAACTCTATAGAACTATATAAAACTATATAAAACTATATAAAACTATATAAAACTATATAAAACTATATAAAACTCTATAAAACTACAAAAACTATATAAAACTATATAAAACCATATAAAACGATATAAATCTATAGAAAGCTCTATAAAACTATACAAAACTACATGAAACTATATAAAACTAATAAAACTATATAAAACTAATAAAACTAATAAATCTGTATAAAAATATATAAAACTAACAAAACTATATAAAACTTTATAAAACACTATAAAAACTATATAAAAACTATATAAAAACTATATAAAGATCTATATAACTATATAAAACTATATAAAACTAAGCAAACTTTCTAAAACTATATAAAACTAATAAAACTATATAAAACTATATAAAACTCTATAAACCTACAAAAAACTATATAAAACTATATAAAAACTATATAAAACTATATAAAAACTATATAAAACTATATAAAAATTTATAAAACTAACAACACTATATAAAACTTTACAAAACTCTATAAAAACTATATAAAACTATATAAAACTATATAAAGATCTATAAAACTATATAAAACTATATAAAACTATATAAAACTATATAAAACTATATAAAACAAAGAAAACTATACAAAAACTATGTAAAACTATATAAAACTATATAAAACTATATAAAACTAAGAAAACTATATAAAAGTATATAAAACTATATAAAAATAAATAAAACTAACAAAACTATATAAAACTATTTAAAACTATATAAAACAATATAAAAGTATCAAAACTATATAAAACTATATAAATCTATATATAACTATTTAAAACTATATAAAACTAAGAAAACTAAGAAAACTATATAAAACTATATAAAACTATATAAAACTATATAAAACTAAGAAAACTATACAAAACTATATAAAGCTCTATAAAACAACATAAAACAATTTAAAAGTATATAAAATTATATAAATCTATATAAAACTATTTAATGCTATATAAAACTATATAAAGCTATATAAAACTATGTTAAACTAAATAAAACTATATAAACCTATATAATACTAAGAAAACTATACAAAAATATAATACTCTATAAAACTATATAAAAATGTTTAAAACTATATAAAACTATATAAAACTATATAAAACTATATAAAACTATATAAAACTGTATAAATCTATATAAAACTATATAAAACGATTTAAAACTGATAAAACTATATAATACTATATAACACTATATAAAACTATATAAAACTATAAAAAACTAACAAAACTATATAAAACTATATAAAACTATATAAAACTATATAAAACATATAAAACTGTATAAAACTATATAAAACTCTATAAAACTATATAAACCTAATAAAACTATATAAAACTATTTAAAACTATATAAAACTATATAAAGCTCTATAAAACTATATAAAAATGTTTAAAACTATATAAAACTATATAAAACTATATAAAACTATATAAAACTATATAAAACTATATGAAACTATATAAAAGTAAGAAAACTATATAAAACTATATAAAACTATATGAAACTCTATAAAACTATATAGAACTATATAAAACTATGTAAAACTATATAAAACAATATAAAACTACATAAAACTATATAAACCTATATAAAACAAAGAAAACTATACAAAACTATATAAAACTATATAAAACTATATAAAACTATATAAAACTATATAAAAACTATTTAAAACTAGTAAAACTATATAAATCTATATAAAACTATATAAAAACGATTTAAAAGTAATAAAATTATATAATACTATATAACACTATATAAAACTATAAAAAACTATAAAAAACTAACAAAACTATATAAAACTATATAAAACTATATAAAACTATATAAAACATATAAAACTATATAAAACTATATAAAACTATATAAAACTATATAAAAATATATAAAAATATATAAAACTAACAAAAACTATATAAAAACTTAGAAAACTATACAAAACTATATAAAGCTCTATAAAACAACATAAAAACTATTTAAAAGTATATAAAACTAAGAAAACTATACAAAACTATATAAAACTAATAAAACTATATAAATCTATATAAAACTATATAAAAATGTTTAAAACTATATAATACTATATAAAACTATATAAAACTATATAAAAATATATAAAACTAACAAAACTATATACAGCTTTATAAATCTCTATAAAAACTATATAAAACTATATAAAAACTATATAAAGCTCTATAAAACTATGTAAAACTACATAAAACTATATAAAACTAATAAAACTATATAAAAACTATTTAAAACTAATAAAACTATATAAATCTATATAAAATTACATAAAACGATTTAAAACTAATAAAACTATATAAAACTATATAACACTATATAAAACTATATAAAACTATATAAAACTATATAAAACTAATAAAACTATATAAATCTATATAAAACTGTATAAAACGATTTAAAACTGATAAAAACTATATAATACTATATAACACTATATAAAACTATATAAAACTATAAAAACTAACAAAACTAACAAAACTATATAAAACTATATAAAACTATATAAAATTATATAAAACTATATAAAACAATATAAAACTAATAAAACTATTTAAAACTATATAAAACGATTTAAAACTGATAAAACTATATAATACTATATAACACTATATAAAACTATATAAAAACTATATAAAACTATAAAAACTAACAAAGCTAACAAAACTATATAAAACTATATAAAATTATATAAAACTATATAAAACTACATAAAATTCTATAAAACTATATAAAACTATATAAAACTAATAAAACTATATATAACTCTATAATACTATATAAAACTAAATAAAATTATATAAATGTATATAAAACTATATAAAAACTATGTTAAACTATATAAAACTATATAAAACGAAGAAAACTATACAAAACTATATAAAAACTCTATGAAACTATATAAAAATGTTTAAAACTATATAAAACTATATAAAACTATATAAAACTATATAAAACTATATAAAACTATATAAAACTATATAAAACTATATAAAACTATATAAAACTATATAAAACTATATAAAACTATATAAAAACTATTAAAACTATATAAAACTAAGAAAACTATATAAAACTATTTAAAACTAATAAAACTATATAAAACTATATAACACTATATAAAACTATATATAACTATATAAAAACTATATGAAACTATATAAAGCTCTATAAAACTATATAAAACTACATGAAACTATATAAAACTAATAAAACTATATAAAAACTAATAAAACTAATAAATCTATATAAAAATATATAAAACTAACAAAAACTATATAAAACTTTATAAAACACTATAAAACTAAATAAAACTATATAAAACTATATAAAGATCTATAAAACTATATAAAACTATATAAAACTATGAAAACATAACAAAACTATATAAACCAATGTAAAACTCTATAGAACTATATAAAACTATATAAAACTATATAAAACTATATAAAACTACATAAAACTATATAAAACTCTATAAAACTACAAAAACTATATAAAACTATATAAAACCATATAAAACGATATAAATCTATAGAAAGCTCTATAAAACTATGTAAAACTACGTAAATCTATATAAAACTACATGAAACTAAATAAAACTAAATAAAACAATATATAACTAAGAAAACTTTATAAAACTATATAAAACTAATAAAACTATATAAAACTATATAAAACTCTATAAAAATATATAAAACTAACAAAACTATATAACACTTTATAAAACTCTATAAAACTAGATAAAACTATATAAAAACTATATAAAGCTCTATAAAACTATATAAATCTACATAAATCTATATAAAACTAATAAAACAATATAAAACTAATAAAACTAATAAAACTATATAAATCTATATAAAATTATATAAAATGATTTAAAACTAATAAAACTATATAAAACAATATAACACTATATAAAACTATATAAAACTATATAAAACTATATAAAACTATATAAAACATATAAAACTATATAAAACTATATAAAACTATCCAAAACTATATAAACCTATATAAAACTATATAAAAATATATAAAAACTAACAAAATTATATAAAACTTTATAAAACTCTATAAAAACTATAAAAAAACTATATAAAACTATGAAAACATAACAAAACTATATAAACCTATGTAAAAACTCTATAGAACTATATAAAACTATATAAAACTATATAAAACTATATAAAACTATATAAAACTATATAAAACTATATATAACTATATAAAACTATATGAAACTATATAAAACTAAGATAACTATATAAAACTATAGAAAACCATATAAAACTATATAAAACAATATAAAACTATTAAAACTATATAAAACTATATATAACTATATATAACTATATATAAACTATATAAAAATATATAAAAAAAAGAAAACTATACAAAACTATGTAAAACTATATAAAACTATATAAAACTATATAAAACTAAGAAAACTATACAAAACTATATAAAGCTCTATAAAACAACATAAAAACAATTTAAAAGTATATAAAATTATATAAATCTATATAAAACTATTTAATGCTATATAAAACTATATAAAGCTATATAAAACTATGTTAAACTAAATAAAACTATATAAACCTATATAATACTAAGAAAACTATATAAAACTATATAAAACTATATAAAACTATATAAAACTATATAAAACTATATAAAACTATATAAAACTATATAAAACTAAGAAAACTTTATAAAACTATATAAAACTAATAAAACTATATAAAACTATATAAAACTATATAAAACTATATAAATCTATATATAACTATATAAAACTATATAAAACTAAGAAAACTAAGAAAACTATATAAAACTATATAAAACTATATAAAAACTATATAAAACTAAGAAAACTATACAAAACTATATAAAGCTCTATAAAACAACATAAAACAATTTAAAAGTATATAAAATTATATAAATCTATATAAAACTATTTAATGCTATATAAAAACTATATAAAGCTATATAAAACTATGTTAAACTAAATAAAACTATATAAACCTATATAATACTAAGAAAACTATACAAAACTATATAATACTCTATAAAACTATATAAAAATGTTTAAAACTATATAAAACTATATAAAACTATATAAAACTATATAAAACTATATAAAACTGTATAAATCTATATAAAACTATATAAAACGATTTAAAACTGATAAAACTATATAATACTATATAACACTATATAAAACTATATAAAACTATAAAAAACTAACAAAACTATATAAAACTATATAAAACTATATAAAACTATATAAAACTATATAAAACATATAAAACTGTATAAAACTATATAAAACTCTATAAAACTATATAAACCTAATAAAACTATATAAAAACTATTTAAAACTATATAAAACTATATAAAGCTCTATAAAACTATATAAAACTATACAAAACTATATAAAAATATATAAAACTATATAAAACTATATGAAACTATATAAAAGTAAGAAAACTATATAAAACTATATAAAACTATATGAAACTCTATAAAACTATATAGAACTATATAAAACTATGTAAAACTATATAAAACAATATAAAAACTACATAAAACTATATAAACCTATATAAAACAAAGAAAACTATACAAAACTATATAAAACTATATAAAACTATATAAAACTATATAAAACTATATAAAACTATATAAAACTATTTAAAACTAATAAAACTATATAAATCTATATAAAACTATATAAAACGATTTAAAAGTAATAAAATTGTATAATACTATATAACACTATATAAAAACTATAAAAAACTATAAAAAACTAACAAAACTATATAAAACTATATAAAAACTATATAAAACTATATAAAACATATAAAACTATATAAAACTATATAAAACTATATAAAACTATATAACACTATATAAAACTATATAAAACTATATAAAACTATATAAAACTAATAAAACTATATAAATCTATATAAAACTGTATAAAACGATTTAAAACTGATAAAACTATATAATACTATATAACACTATATAAAACTATATAAAACTATATAAAACTATAAAAAACTAACAAAGCTAACAAAACTATATAAAACTATATAAAATTATATAAAACTATATAAAACTATATAAAATTCTATAAAACTATATTAAACTATATAAAACTAATAAAACTATATATAACTCT